>NC_047525.1:21688729-21975541 GCF_902827115.2 Pseudochaenichthys georgianus | reverse complement strand
AAAGTGAATGGGCAGATTGGAGTTTTCGACGCTGTCGACGCTGTAGTGTAGACGGGCCGTTAGCCCCGCAGTCTCCAGTCACCCGAGCCTCGTTGTTCTGATACAGATGTAGCGCTTCGTTTCAGACGCCTACCCGGGCGGGTCCGTGATCGGCACGGGTGGGCCCCTGCTGAAAAGGAAAACCCCCCCGCAGGATTTGAAACGCCCCCTTGATAAATACATTTAATTATAATGAAACCAGCAGCAATGGATCATGGATCCACCAGGGGGAGCCGTGAAAAGCTGCCACACTGAAACTCATGTGAAATAAACAGCTGATCTACAGGGATCTGATATAGCGGATATTTGTTAAGATCCATATATGTCACGGATAGGATCACATTCTGTGCTTAAGTAAGAGACATGTAATCATTTACTAAACATCACCATGTTTTTATTTAACAAAATAATGTTTAATTCACGTTGGCGTAAGTACAAAACCATCGCTATGTTTTTAGATCAGGAAATGCATCCAGGGTCAAACAAACGATGTTCGATCGTGATCCTCGCGATCATTTAATGTATCATATGTTCGCGAGTTGAAATGAATGCACTACATTTAATCCACGTGAGTTTACAACAACGACAATAATCGCTTTGTTTTTATATCACATCCGACGCAGCGGCTCTCTACCGATCATCCTAATCCCACGGGCAAACAATAATATGTACAGTGTTCATAGTTTACTGTATTATTAGTGTCTAATATTACTGCTATAATAATCACACATTGAGTTGTTGAAATCAGACCGTCGTTTTTTTTAAACGCTCTGAATGAAACAGCTCTCAGGTGATCAGCTGTGTGTTTACACAATAACATATGCATAGTAATTTAATACCTTCCAACACACATTGTAAGAACAGTTCTGTTTCATATGAGTGTTGAGAGCCGTATCCACAAATCTACTAATTTTGCCCTCAGTGCACCAGATTGATGCATTTAACTTCAATTTAAATAAAAACATCTTCTGTTGTAACAACAATAACATTATAAATAGTAACATAGCATGGTATTGCACATTTACTGTAGCTTTGAGTGTTACTGGCCTGAGATTTTTTTATTACATGAATGAAGGTGACTGAGGCTTTTTAATATAGACTTTTCAGTGTCCCACATTTTGCACAGAACTGTCCCACATTAGGAAAACAGATTGTCTGAGACAACTTGGCACTAAGAGTACTAATATGTCTACCATTTCTTGTATGAGTTTAATATCTGCATGTTCTCTTTTGGTTTGATTAGGACACATCCTGGGGATTTCAGAATGTTACTGGATTTTGATTTATTGTATCGGCTTCATGTCGCAATATATTCCCGAAGTCTGAAATGCAAAAATGTTCCACATTAGGGCAATTCACCCTGCATTTAATCATTTTGTTTATTTTTAACGAAATAAATGTGGTTTAAATCCATCATGAAATTAATGTAGGCTATTTACTTAGTACATATCTGACATTAACGATTAACACACTGTTCATACTGCTCACAGGCTGATATCTAGTGTATTCATACCCCTCACTGTTTATTCATCATTCAATTCATTATATATTTTATTCTGTAGATTGTGAACATTACTTTTCACTTTACTGCTTGTTGCACCTGGTTAGAAGCTAAACTGCATTTCGTTGTCTCAGTACCTGTAATCTGTGCAATAACAATAAAGTTGAATCTAATCTTGAGCAGGAACTAATGTAGGCTATTTACTTAGTAGGCCTACATATCTGACATGAACGATTAAACACGTTTGTGCATTCTTTATGAATGCAAACCGAGTCATTTCGTTTATTTTTAACGAAATAAATGTGATTTAATCCACATAATTTACTGTGTTAATTGTTTACTTAGTATTGTTTAACTTGAATGTTCTTCACTTTTTAAATGCCTCTGTGATGTGCTGCTACCCATTTCCCCTCGGGGACTAATAAACGAATACTATGACATTAACGATTAAACACATTTGTGCATTCTTTATGAATGCAAACCGAGTCAAGCCGACTCTAATAAACGAATACTATATATTGAACGTCTATTGAATGGCCTTTGTATGTATACAGTACAGTATAGCCCAACCATTTACACCTTCCTTTTTTCCCGTCAAGAGTTTGAATTGGAGAAAGGTAATCGGTGGTGCTTTTATAGCCTATTGCATAATAACTGTGTGCTTTATATTGCTTTTCAAATGCATATGGCCACCCATTTACACGGCTCTTCCCGTCAAGAATATGAATAGAACTTAGTTAGATCACTTTACATTTCTGCGAATGAATTTTTAATCACACACGTCTCCCCATCCCGAAAATAAAAAGAGGAAACAATTTTCAAGTTCAGTTTTCACCATTTTATTTAAAAATAACTGACATACAGTAACAGACACATGCTGTAGGCCTATCTGCTGCGGAAACCAGGACGAGCGATTTCGGGATCTGTTTTTCTGGGGCTCCTCAGTCTCTCGTTTACCCGGCTCCTGATCTTATGCCACTGGTCAATGTTCAGATTTGGGAACCGATGGAAACATAAGACTCAATCTGTTGCTTCACATTGAGGGGAAGAGGCATTTCCCCATTGGTCCCAGTCCAGTTGGTTATTTTCACCATTCTCCCATATGTTACAAATGGCGTTATGGCCATGAACATATTAGCAGCATAGATCTCAGGGCGATGCTGTCCCTTAAAAAAGCTGTCCTGGTAAAAACGTTCCTCTCGTTCTGAGGAAACAGCCCTGGTGGGTTCATCAGGAGTGACCGCCGATACTGAGACAACGAAATGCAGTTTAGCTTCTAACCAGGAGCAACAAGCAGTAAAGTGAAAAGTAATGTTCACAATCTACAGAATAAAATATATAATTAATTGAATGATGAATAAACAGTGAGGGGTATGAATACACTAGATATCAGCCTGTGAGCAGTATGAACAGTGTGTATGAATATGCTAAGATATATAAAGTATGAAAACGGTAGGACCATACCGTTCTCCAGCCCCAACCCCCCCATGTTTCATATGTATGTTGGGGACCCTTTGTTTAAAACTAATTGGCCATCGGAATGTGTGGAGTCACATTCCACAGCTCTCCCCCCTCCTGTGATCCCCCGCACACAGAGAGAGAAATATCAAACATTTAATAAAAGTGAAAAACAATGAACAAGACTTAACGTATTCATCATAATTAATTATATTTATTTCGTTTGGATGTAGGTGATCTTCTACTATATGAACATTTTGGACCCAAAATCACAACATATATGTAAAAACAGATTTTGAAAATGATTTTATTTTTCATAACACAAACATACACAACGAAACCATTTAAAAGCTGGAAATATATACATGGGATGTGACTATGATAATGTGAAAGTTTGATTGAGGTAGCATGGGATTTCATTCTGATAAGGCAAAAGTGTTATTATAAATATAATACAAATATATATATATATACACATTATGTACACAAATCTGTTTTTTCTGTCTTTATCTGTGCCACGCTTCAAAGCGGTTTCTGTCAACTGACACAGAGGGCAACATCACAGATTCCTCCTCCTCCATGTCAAAAAACAAGCTTAAAGCTTGACTCACGTTCAGAGTTCTCTTCATCATAGTTGAGTCTTCAAAACTCTAAATATATCTAACTATATCTACATTTTCAATGTTTGTTTGTCACTTTACTTCAATCGCAGTCTTCCGCAGCCTCTCTTCGTCTCCCGCAGCCTGACTTCGTATATCTTCGTCTCTCTCCATTTCCCGCCGTCTCTCTTCGGTTCCCGCCGTCCCTCTTCGTCTCTTTTCGTCTCGTTTCGTATCACTCCGTTTACCTGATTACCTCACCCCTTCCTGGTAAATACATCCTGTTGAGCAGAATCTACAGTTTCCAGTATTTTCCGTTTCGTAAAATGATAAAATACGGCGAAAATATTAAAATATGTGCTTCCATTATTCATACTTCTGAAATATATCTGTATTAACTTTATATCATCGTATGTCCGTGTTTATTGGGTATTTTTGCATGAAACAAAGACTGGCATATAGTTTCGAGCCAGTACTTTCGACAGAAATACACATATACATCCTGTTGAGCAGGATCTACAGTTTCCAGTATTTTCCGTTTCGTAAAATGATCAAATATGGCGAAGATATTCAAATATGTGCTTCCATATTTCATACTTTTGAAATGTATTAACTTTATATCACCGTATCTCCGTGTTTACTGGGTCTTTTTGCATGAATCAAAGACTGGGATATACAGTAGTTTCAAGCCAGCACTTTCGACAGAAACACACGGCAATGTTGTCCGGACTGTTGTTTTTATGCGGCACCGGCTTGAACAGGTCATGTGATCTGATCACGCCGGCGTGACGGTCGACTCCAAAGGGTTAATATTAAAGTATTTTTACAACTTGTATTTAGAAATACTCTGTTGTAATTATTGATGCATACATGTGTTCATCCATTTAATGTGGCATCTGCTATAATGGGGTTAATGTATGATATTACTTAATAATACAATACATTATAATATATGATATGATAATTACATTTTAGTTTTATTCATTTCTTATTTCATAGTTTCTCATTATTATTATTATTATTTTTTATCGCTCATCTTATTTTTGATTTTATTAATCTGTGTGAATCTGTGCTGTCCTGTTTTTCACTCTCACCCTGTTGCTGTTTGAACTACTGAATTTCCCCACGGGATTAATAAAGGTCCATCTTATCTTATCTTAATGTATAAGTTGATTTACTTCAATCTACTGTACAATATTACAGGAAATATACTGCATAAAGCAAACTATATACTTTATTTGATCTAAAATATTGATGTTTCAACAACACCCATTGTGTATTTTGTGAATGAAGCGCCATCTCATGGTTAAATCCTGTAATTGAACAAATGGGGAAATTGGGCAACGCCCTCTAGCAATTTGGCAACACCCCCAGCCACTGGCATCCGCTGGGCTTTTGACTGGGACACACCCTTTTGAGTCTGATCTGGAGTGCTACATCTGTAGCTCCGCCCCTTCGCTCCAACCCCCCTCCCTCCCCCCACATCTACAGGTGAAAATTACTTTTGCGACACATTTATCGCAAGAAGTGTAGCAAAAGTCAAGACCGCAGATTCGTCGATTTATACTGCCACAGAGCAGATTCGTCAAGTTGTAATGACTGATTTGAGAGGTTGTAATAAATAAAGTTGCAGTTGTAATGGAAAATATATTTAAAAAATATGTATTTTTCTGCAAGTGAACATTTCATCTCTAAGTTCATTTTTTCCTACAAGCTACAACACTTTTTTTCTTCTTCTGTGACTTCAAATTTGGTTCACAGTTATGTGGATATTTTTTACAAGTGTACATTTGATTCACAGTTACGTGGAATTAAGTGTAAATGTAAATGTATGCACACAAGCTCAGATTTTTTTTTCAGGTTTTACACGCTCTCACATTTTGCACCATATCTACCTTCATACTGCTGCTAGCTAGTTGTGCTAAAGCTGGTAGTATATTGTTAGCAGGAGCATCTGGATAGCTAGCTGAACCAGAAAGCCCCTGGACAACCATTGGTGGCATTATCGACATATTTCTAAATATTGCAGGAGTCATTCACACACATAAGTTGGTTATTCACTCTGGAATGTTAGCTAGCTGTTAGCGCTGCCACAGATAGCCTAACAAGGTGCGATAATAACCTGAAGTGGAAGATGGGAACTCAGTTATTCAGTGTGGACCGCACCTATAACTCCATTTCACTATATGAGAAAGTTATTAATCTTCTACATTGCTGATTTAGATGAAATTGATGAATAATCATTGACATACTGAACCCAACAGATAGAAAGACAAACAGTGGCCCAAAACCTGTGTGTTGTTTTTTATATTCTAGATCAGAGACTTTGAAGCAGGCCCACAGCGGGAGGTAAACCAGCAGGAACAACGCAGCGCCTCCAAGCCTTTCTCCTCAGAGCAGCAGGAGGCTTTTAATGTTACTGTCAGTTCTCAGTTGGATTAAAAGCAACAACAAACTCTAATAGGGGTAACGCTTGTAGAACAACTAGGTAATGGTTAGGAGTTGGCATCATGAGTTCAGGACATCACAGACCACACGCAAACGAACCGAATACGATATCAAAAAAGTCTTCCGTTCACACGAGACCAATCGAAAGCGCTGGAGACGCTGTAGTACATATGCCGGGCCTGTAAGTGGCGCTGTACCCGAGCATGTAATTCTCCATGTCCACTTGTTGCTGATGGTTGTGGTAGAGGAGCTGTAGATGTTGCACTAACATCTGTAGCATGCTCAGTAGCACTAGCAGTAGCTACTGACCATGCTACAGCAGTGAGCAGCAGAGGTGGGGAGAGGTGGGGCTATGGCTTCATCGTTACCAGGAACTGATCGTATAGGGCAGGGGTCGGCAACAGGCGGACCGCGGTCCGGATCCGGACCCAGACGCCGACCTATACGGACCCGGAGCTATAATCAATACATTAATAGGGATGCTGATTTGGGTGACTTGTGTAATTCGTGGAGAACCGAAGAGTTTTCGTTTTGGGGGTGGGGGGAGGGAGTCAGTCTGACAGACGGACAACTTCTCACTTCAAAAAAGAAGAAGAAATCTAGACCGCAAAAATAATTAAACAAGCGAGTACCTGTTTTTCCTGGCCAAGGACAGGTTCATGAACACAACACGAGCCTAACGTGTCTTCACGTGGTATATGTCTCGTCTGAAAGGAGTGCTGAGCACCGGAACGCCACTCCAGTCCTTACAATATTGCAGTACCCATAAGGAGCCGTACACATGCCGCAGTGTTTGCGTGGCTGTGTCTTTAGTTGTAAGCACAGTGGCGATCTGTTGTTATTAGCATCTGGTTAGCTAGCTATGCTAACGAATTTAAAGAGCTTTTCTACAACCAGGTAAATAACCTCAGCTCAGTGAGGTTAAGGCACACCTTGATATGATCATTATAGTTATTAATGAGACTAAATGAAAAACAGGTATAAAATACTATATGACAGCAACAAAAAAGTTGTTAAAAATAACAAGGATAGAGTTTAAAAGGGGAGTGATTTGTAAAATATCCAAAAAGGAAAATATGCTACAGTTCTGTTTCATATGGGTGTTGACAGATGTATCCATAGATCTCTTAATGTTGCTCTCAAAGTGCACCACATTGATGCATTTAACTTCAATATTTAAACATTACACATATCCACAGTATTTAAGTAATGTTAATTGACAATAAATATTGTTGTTTTTTAATTGTACTTTCTTTATTTGATTGGCAGTCAGTTGTTGATTACATGCAGACGTTGATAAAGCTACAGGTCACTTCAATATATATCACACTCATTCATGAAGCAACTTAGACATTTTGATGTTCCGGACCTTTGCATGGGGAGATTTTCTCTAACTGGACCTCGTTGAATTTTAGTTGAAGACCCCTGGTATAGGGCGTACACACACTGAGCCGTTTGGCCCCCCAGAGCGTTCCGTTTTCAGATCTATCCCCCTTGGGACCTGTTATCGTTTGCGGGCTTGTGTGAACGAACGGGCTATACGAAAGAGAAAAGTAGCGGATACAACCGTTTGCGTTCTCGTGTAAACAGCACCACAGTCACAGTGCGTTGAAAAGACAATCAAGTTAGCCACATTAGCTGAGTTAAGCTAATGTGATACATGTTACTCTGCTTCCTGGTGATCCTAATCTAGAATAGCTAATTGTGTCCTAAGAAGAGCATTTTAAGCTTGACTCCTTGACTTTAGATTAACGGACTAAGTTAAATAATATAACCTACTACGACAAGGCAACTTTTCCAAAGTCCCAAAGAATGGTTGCCAAAGGACAATTGTAAAGCAGCTGCCTCTACCAGGGCTGCCAACAGTGGATTAGCATTCCTCTATTGTAACACTTTCACGCACAAACCACGTGTATGAGGTGAGATAATTAACACTGGTTGAATGTGAGATCTGCATTAAACTGTTCATACCAGACTGCTGGATTAAGCTAGATACTTATGTAGGTTCTTCACTGGAAATGACGATTGATGAAACTTTGGGAAACTTTTTTTTACAGTGTATTAGTAAAGTAATAAACCATATTTCAGTGAGTAGGTTTTACTCCTATTAAAGTCCTGTACTAAAAGATGCTCTCTGGAAAATGAGAAAAAATCACAGAATTTGGGAAACTGGCATTAAAATGACAAGAACAATGTATCCAGCATTAATGTCATTTTACTTTAGGCTATCAGACGATATTCTCCTAAATTGACACATTTAATACAACAATGCTGTATGGGCTGAGCAATGGAGCAGCAGTAACTGGGTGACAAAAGCCTATAGTGGCCAGTCAATTGTTATGTGAGAAAGATGCCTTGCTCACGGGCTAACAGAGAAGCTCACAAACCACAGACAAAGACTCACACAAACAAACAACTTGTTCCAAATGGCCATTCTCGGAGGAATGCAGCTCGGTGGACAAAAACCTGTTCTCCCAAGAAATCCACACGATAACACTGCCTGGCAAGTGCCGTGGCAAACGTTTTCTGCAATGTTGGCGACAGAATAAAGGCAATTAAAAACAGTTTGTGCCGTGCTTGGACAGCCGCGTGGCTTGCCAATTAACCTCCTTAGAAGAGAATGTAGACTCTGAGATTATAATCACACACATTCTCTTTGTGTTCAATCAGTTCTGCATTGTAGCAAATGTTCGACTCTCCTTTATTATGTATTCTCCATTAGTACTCCAGTGCCAGTGACAGCTAATTTGCACCCAAATATTGTAATTTAGATATGAAGTACTGACTTACTTTCTTACTTCCGCCCTTGACTCCCCCCCCCCGGGGACCATCGGCTGATGGCGACTCCCCACTTCTGGCCAAGTTTCTCTCGTGGCTCCCAGCTGTGGCCCATTACCTTTATTTCTGCTGTCAAAAAAAAAGAAATTAAGTGGTGTGTTTTAATTTGTATAATGGCACCGGTGATGCTCAATGCTGGACATTTTAAGGCATTTTCCCTGGGCTGGTAAAATATGGGAAGTCTGAATTTATCCAGTTAATTAAAAGTACCATACAATACATTTTCCATTTGTATTCCTCCATTTCTCAGACTTCAGCCTCCATTGCCCATGATTGTGTGAAGAACAAACCTAATACCCATATTTAGCTGAATGGGATACTTTATCAAAGATTCATATAAAAATACGGTTGGCAACAATGCTTTTTCAATCTAATTAGCTTTTGATTATATATTATATCAACTGCTTACGGGTACGTCACATCCTCCATGATGCTTTGATCAGGGACATGCTGCTTGTTGTTACGAACAATCAGCTTTTTCCATCTATTCACTCCATAATGGAAATACTAACATTTTAAGGAATGAAATCAATTGATGGGTCATTAATTCATTTCCTAAGTAAAAGCCAGTATAATACTATCGTCAGTGGACTAAACAGATTCAAGAGAAAGGTTACATGGATAATTTTTAGAACACTGAAATAGCGGAAAGGGAAATTAAGATATCAAAATAAAGTTCTCAAATCTAATAGAAGACAGTAAGGCTCCACGGCAGAACGTTATGAAATGTTAGTCATCGTATTTCGGTTCACTGGCGGAAGTTGGACGGTGTGGATTAATGCATTATAATTAGGGCTGTCAGTCGATTAAAATATTTAATCGCGATTAATCGCATGATTGTCCATAGTTAATCGCCATTAATCGCAAATTAATCGCACATTTTTTATCTGTTCTAAATGTACCTTAGAGGAATATTTTTCAAGTTTGTAATACTCTTATCAACATATGAGTGGACAAATATGCTTTATGCTAATGTTTATTATCATTTGAACAATGACAAATATTCTCATGAATATTAAACACAACAACCTGGAACCTCTCATACTGTGTGTGTGTGTGTGTGTGTGTGTGTGTGTGTGTGTGTGTGTGTTGGATCGTTGGAGCTATGTGCAACTCAAGGCATATGCTCGAACGGGAGCTGCCTGGACGCTGCAGTCATGAGTGTGCTGACTTCTCCTACAATGTCCCACTGTCTGGCTTCCTGCATCAAGTCAAGTGCTCGGCGCAGTTGTGTGGATAGAGCGCTCCTCTGTTTTCATTGAAACAGCTCCTTATATCCGTTAGCGCAGCTAGCTAGCACCAGATGCTAACAACAACAATGCACGTAAGGTCTCTCTCTCGCTCGCTCGGGCCACACAAACACACACACCCTCCCGGTCCTCCCGATGGCCAGTCGGTGCCTGCCGGTGAGCGTGGAAGTGTGGTCTGCCACAAGCGGCGGCAGGAGCGGGGCTGTCAGCATCAGCTTGTAGATGGTATTTAAAACTCGATGCGCTCTGAAACTACGGGGCGGCCGAGGAAAAAAAATACACATGCGTTAATCACGTTAAAATAATTAGTGGCGTAAATTCTTTTTTGCGTTAACGCGTTATTAACACGTTAACTTGACAGCCCTAATTATAATACATCAAACACTTGATTTCAGGCTGAAAAGCGTGTCAAAATTGTACTGAAATCCTATTAGCAATATGTTATATTTGTTACTGTCAAAACGAACATATTTCTGTGGCGTTTTTCAACCAACATTGGATGTTCAGTTTGAGGTGAATCTTCTATAAATGGCTCCACTTACTTATGTGTATATCAGTATTCTTTGAAAGGAAATGTGTCGTTTTTACAAACCATGGGATGGATTGTAATCAGCGCTAATGAACGTGTCTCTTGTAAAACACTTTTTTTAAATAATACACCATAGTACACAACACACACAGCCTCATACATTTTCTGCCCTATCGTTTCCTATTCCTTAACACGATATTCACAGAAGACAACATCTAGATTTAATAAGGATAATAAAACAATTTCATTACATAATCGTTCATTTACTGACAAAATGTCATGTTATTTCCTTTTTTTTGTTGCTTAGATACAATTTCCGGATATCAGAAATGTTCCAATCGGGCTCAGACAATCAGTGGGTGCCGAGTCAGAGAGACGACCTGCATGGTTTTTATGAGTCTGAACCACATCCACACAGCTGGCCTCAGATCTGCCCGCCTCAGCCCAGCAGCACCGCTCAATATTCCCACTCTCAGCTACCCTACGGTGGAGCCTACCGCAGATCTCACATCCCTTGGTACCAAGACACATGGAAGGTAGGTAGCCACAACTCAACGTTATGCTAACACTGTATAAATGAGAATAAAAGCACTTCAGTTATGTATCAACTTAGTGCGGCTGTCCCGAACCCCCAGGAAGACTTCTTAAGGTTGAAGAAAATGTTTGTAGTGGCTTCTGTGTCAGTCTGTGCATCATCTTTTTGGCCCCAAAATACTTTTCCCATTGACCAATGTGCGAAAAAAACCGTCTCTGAATCAGCCACTTTTCTTATTAGCTAAATAAAAGTTTTTACCTTCCAGTTTTCTTATAGGTACTAAACAGTTTTGTGCCTTCTCTCTTATTCCTTCACACGATATTCACAGAAGACTAAATCTAGATTTAATAAGGATAATAAAACAATTTCATTACATAATTTTTCATTTACTGACAAGGTAGTCATACTTGGTCACAAACCAACTAAACCAAAGATAACACCAACAACTCAGGACAAGTTAGGAGGAAAAGCTTAGAACATATCAGGATACATTGAGAGAGACATGCAAATTGCAGGGTCATCAATCAAAAAGATGTCCAAGATCCAGTCTTTCAGTGTGGATGACAGTGCTGGACAGAGTAACACAATTACTATCCGTAGATCTGATGTCATGATTATTTCATTTTTAAACGAGCAAAGCACTAATTTTGTTAAAAAGACAAAGTTAAAAAACGCAGAGACTTTTTCCTTTTCAGAGACTTACTAATTAACATAAGTATATTTGAAGATATAATATACAAAACACATTTGTATTTATTTAACATATTATTATATATTTACATTAATGTGTTAAAATACAAGCTTTGTAAAAGTTAGTTATCCTATTTCACCATTATAACCATCAGTCTCCAGTAATCAGTAATGTATCTTCTATAATGTGCATTACGGCCCGTCCACATGGTGGCGTGCGTTAAAGCTTCAGCGCTTCTGCCCATTCACTTTGAATGGGGTGACGTCACACTTTGCCGAACTGCATTGTGGGAGCGTTGCTCGCTTCAAAAGTTGAAGCAATGTTCAACTTTTGAAGCTTCGACGGAAGCGTCAGCCAATCAGATCATATGCCAGTGCAAGCTCTAGCCAATCAAACCGCGTCTTTGTGTGTCTGGGGCGGGAGATTCATGTGATTGGTTGTTGGTCGAGCTTCAGACACGCCCACCGGCAAGCTTCAACGCACGCCGCCGTGTGGACGCTGCGTTACTCTTCCTTAGCTCCTCCCAATCTCTTTACATCACGTTGCTTATATGGTGTCCAGACAAAGAACTGAGTTGAAAAGATCCGTCATCAATGTGAGTTTTCCTCATCCACACCAGCCTTAATGACCCATAAATAACCACAGGTATATCATTAGTGAACCGACAGGTGAAAACAATTTCACATGTTTAATTGCGGAGCTTCATCCCATGCATGAGATGAAACCCAGCCAGGTTGTAAACACAGCGGGCCTCCTCTGGTGAACCTCCTCCTGCCTGCATGTAAACAACATCAATAACACATTGTTGTCTACTCATCACAGCCGTTTAGAGGCTTTAGCAGATAAAGGTTAATGGAACATGGAGCTATTCCAGTAAAGATCACAGCTTCAGAAAGGCTACCTGTTTTTATTGTATTGGTATTAGTTGCCTCCATTGCTGCTATTGTGTGTTAACAGTGAAAACTGAAAAGACTGAAACGTTGACTTTTATTAAGTGTATTATGTTCAATGTTTCCGTTTTTTCAGTGTAGCCATTTCCAATCCAACTTTATTTATATAGCACATTACAAAACCACGGAGTTGACCAAAGTGCTGTATATCAATACATATATAAAAAAGCAGCATAAATACATTTAGACAAAACCGATGAGACAAAAAGAAACTAATGTAAAAGCACGAGACAATAAAACCATACTTATCGCCACAGACTGAAAACCCTCATACATGATTTAAAAACATTTTAAAACACAACAAAATAGAAAACCCCAATTCAGAAAACACAGACTGGTACGTCTTATACGTGGTCTACCTGATTGTGACTATATTGCTGTTGTCCACACGGAGATATTCGAATGAATGTGTGTCTTAGGGGGCATTGCTTTGGAATTTCTCGGGGGATTGACGCACCATTGTTCAGGAAAAAAACTCCACACAATGGGCTGACAGATCACTGAGCCATAACTAGCTCCAGCAATTACTGTATGCCATTCAATGCATGCATTCTCTGTGTATTCATCATCCACTCTTGCACATGTGGGCATTTCTACTAGATCGCAAGAAGATTGCAGACCCCGTTTGGGACGTTATCTATTTTCCTGCTTTGATGCAAAAGTAACACTGAATTTTGGATGCTTGGGATGCGCTTGAGCTATTGTGAAAAGCAGCCAAATGACTCCCAGATCGGCTGGAGTTGTCTCCAAGCCTTGAGGGAGGGAATTCCTGGAAGGGAGATATGAATCAGACTATCAGAGGAGGAGGAATAGAAAACATCCCTACATTAGATGGATGAGTGATGCACTTCAAAGCATTGTTGCAGTATGTTTTCTCCCTGCCGTAGGAGGCCTTTCATGTGCTAAAGTTGCTCTGGTGTGTGATGTGTGTGTTTGTGAGTCCATACCGGCCCCAAGGTACATGCTGCCCCCCCTTCGGAAGCTGAGAGGAGAGGTCAGGTAGATGCAGGTGGAGGAGAGGAGGGGGAAGATTTTCTAATATTTATTCTCCAAATAAAAGGAACATAATTGGCTCCATGATGCTTAAAGAGGCCTACTTACATGTTGCTGTGAAGGAAAAGTAGTGCCTTAAATCACCAAAAAGTGATTGAGGGGGCAATTATTTTCACATTTAGACTGCAAAAATTGAAATACTACAATCTCCCAAGCAATATAAATGAAACTACTAACAGTATGTCCTATCATGGGACACTGTTTGTCCTTTGTAAAAAACTATACTATTTTTATAACATGATGCAATTTCCAAAGAGGCCTGATGGCACTACTTGGTCTATGTCAGCGGTTCCCAACCTTTTTCAGTCAGGCCCCCCTCGGGTAATTGAATATATTTTCGAGCCCCCCCAACCCGGTTCCCACCGAGATTAAAGGTGGGGTAGGTAAGTTTGAGAAACCGGCTCGAGATACACTTTTTATTATATTCCATGGAATGCTCTTAACATCCGATAGCAATGAATATCTGAAGTGCTTTGACAAAAAATCCATACAAAAATTTCATCTGTGGAAGCCTACTAAGTAATACTGTAAAAAGCACGACGATTGCCGCCCTGTGTGTCAGCCTTCCATCTCGTGCACGCACAAATGTATCTCGTGCCCTCATTGGGCGTGCCGTAATTGGGCGTGCATTGCGCGTTCATGTGTGTTGGAGGAGGTGCTCTGTAAGGAAGTCTGAAGGAAGGGGCGGATTCTTTTCGGCTGTGTACTTTCAAATTTTAGTGCACTCGAGCCGGTTTCTGAAACTTACCTACCCCACCTTTAATACAATTAATTGTATATAGTTGTACAAACATTACATTTTCTCTGCTAATAATAACAAGCCAAAAAGATCTAACTATAATTTTATATTTTATTATGGATTGAACATGAACAGAAGTGCTTGTATTGGCAGATGATCCTGTGCCACTGTGAAATAATTAGGCCTAATTGAAAGTACTGCTTATCGATCCGGTACTTTAACAGTGTTTTTATAGGTTATTTTTGTTATTTTTTAAGGGAAAACTAAACAAACTGGAAACAGAATTAACATTTATTTTATGTATAGTGTGGATTATGGGCTGCTCACACATAACATACCTGCATTGGTGGTAGTAACTAAGTAGATTTACTCAAGTACTGTACTCATTTTGAGGTACTTAAAGGTGGGGTAGGGAATTCACTTCAGAAACACTTTTTGTTATATTCCATGGAATGCTCTTAACATCACTCGAGGTATATTGCCTCATAAGAAAAAACAATCAAATTTAGGTCAATTACCAGAGGGGACCTTTATCTGGAAATCAGCTGTTGTACAATCAATTTCTGCCTGACCCAACTTGGTCGAATTTTTCACTCGATTCTACTTATGCAGGCACACCTGTGTGTGTGTGTGTGTATTAGGTCAGCATGTGTCTTGCGTGTTTATAGGGGATCGTAATAATGAATTCATGAGGTCATCAATTAATCTGTCACTCATGGGATAAAAACAGCTCAGCGTTAGTCTCCAATGTAAACAGTAGATCAGAGAAGATGTGGCAGTGTGTGACTGAGACGACAGCTCACGCACAAGTACTGAGTACACACACACACACACACACACACACACACACACACACACACACGCGCGCGCGCGCGCACACACACACACACACACACACACACACACACACACACACACACACACACACACACACACACACACACACACACACACACACACACACACACAGCTGAGCAGAGCACAAACGTCATGCGCCTTGTGGACCGGACATCTCCTTCATAAAACGAGTAATAGGGGGAATAATCGGGCAGTTCGATGTGTGTAGAGGTGTGTGTGTGTGTGTGTGTGTGTGTGTAGAGGTGTGTGTGGTTAAAATGAAGCAGCCTGCAGTCGCTCTTTAGTTGTCTAATGAAGGTAAAAGTGTAAAAGGCACAGCTCCACTTCCTAATTGGCGACCCTGTAACTTTCTCGTGCGTACGAGAAAGTATATCGTGATGAGCAAAACCATGTCACTTGGCCCAGGTGGTTTCCACAGAAAGGACAAAACATGTTTAACGACCATAAACACACTCGTACCGTCCATACTGTAGGTACCGGCGGTCTATCAGCCAAAACAAACTTAAGTTTGTGTCAATCACTTGCACGTCACTTCTGGTGTCATGGCATTCCCTTTCCGGTTTGATTCTCTAGTTTGTTAAAGTGTTTCGACACTTGTAAATTGTCTCAGTTTTGGTAAAAGTGTTTCGCTAATGTAATTTTGTTTTTATAAAATATAATTTTGTCTTATAAAATGTAAATGTGTCTCTAGCTTTGTAAAAGTGTTTTGCATCTTGTTAATTTGTTTTTGTTAATGTTAAATAGTTTTTTCTTTGGTAAAAGTGTTTTGCTAATGTCATTTTGTTTGAGAAAATGTTAATTTGTTATATAACATGTACATTGGTCTCAAGCTTTGTTAAAGTGTTTCACACTTTGTAATTGTCGATTGCACTTCTCAGCCACCGTAACCGCGGGCCCAGTTGGCCCCCGGGCCGTAGTCTGGACACCCTGAATTAGAGGAATGCACGAGACAGAATCAGGGACACTAGCAGAGCATGGGATTGGTTTGGACCACCCATCTGGACTGCTGTCTGCCCGCCGGACTGCAGGCACGGATGAGTGAGTTTTGGGATAGAGACGGACAGAAGTCCCGTGTAATGATTCAGGAAGACGGAACAATGTGCTGGAAACTTTGAATAAGTCAGAGGAAAACACACAGACTATCACCAGCACTAAATAACAGTTTCATTGCATTCAGTAAATTAGTTCAGTGAGGTTAAGTTCATCTTTATAGTATATATTATATTTATTTATTTTAAGCGCTTTGAGCACCAGGAAAAGCGCTTTATAAATGTAATGTATTATTATTATTATGTATGTGTTGTCCATGTCACTTAACATGAAGGCATATTTACAATTCTTTTTTTTTTTTAAATTGTAATTTTTTAATTTATTTAGTGATATAGGAGTTACAAGAGTAAGTAACACTGTAAGTGCATACACGTACAGTGTCACATATACACAGAAGACAATAAGGGACATCTACAAGTAAAGACAAATTACAAAATATACATGGAGACAAAAAAAGAAAAGAAACAGTGTGTGTATGTGTGTGTGTGCGTTTGAGGGATTAGACAAAAAGAGAGTAATAAATGACAAAATTATAATTAAAATGCTATGAGTAACAATATAATAGTCATGTATCCTGAAATCGGATTGAGGATTAAGAATTACATTTATAATAATAATGGATACTTTTTCCATTGAAATGTATTCCATAAGCAGGTTTTTTCAAATCGTGATATTGCTTTTGTGTCGTGATTTCCAATTCATGAGGATAGTTTTTTTTGCAATGCTTAGGACTATGACATATTTACCATTCTTTAACTCAGGGATGCAGATACACAGGTGGTTAGAGTTGATTTCAGTTTGTTTGTTTGTTTGTTTGTTAGAAGGATTACAGAATGACTTTGTGGAAAGGTGAAGCATTGGCCACAACGAAACATCTCCATTTGTCATAACTCAACTAACTCTGTTTCACTTCCGTTCCTAGGTGATGGCATTTGGCCTTGGCAGTTGGAGTGCCCTTATATTTGTATATCTAACTTTATAACTCGTAAATGAATTAGAAAAATAAATTGGAAATCTTGAATACAAATGTAACTCACTAACATACTAAGTGAAAAAGCGTAAGCAATATTCTTTTTATTGTGTATTGTTACAGTCCATTTCCAATAATTGCCGCAAGACATTGTGAGAAGTTAAACTGATTTGCTTATTATAATTAAAAGTTTTGAGAGGTCTTTTACAGACTGACTGCACTTAACCTGTGATTTGACCCTCTCAATTGGAAGCTTTATTCACACGTCATACTGTGAACTAAATTAGCTAATCAAATGGGGCCTCAGACTTTAATTGTGTTTTCTGTGTGACCTGAGAAAATGATCCATTAAGGGACAACAGTCTCACTTGTTTCTCCAGTTAGCAGATGTACAGGTTGCTATGTCACTTTCCAGTCTAAATATGGAGCCTGGCCGAATACACACTTAGATATCTTATTTTAGTTCAGTGGCAATGAATGTATCACTCGTTTGCTCAAAAAAATAACCGTTAGCTAAATGTTCTATCTTTTTTATGACATGATTTCCCCCTGACCCTTTCAGCTGTTGCAGGGTTATCTAAGACACTAATCGGATTAGACAGAGTGGCCCTTTAAATGTTCCATGTTCGGTTCTCGAGTGTCTCACACTGGTCATAACTCCATCCTAACAACACACACTGCCACCACTCCAGCTCACCCCTTGACCTCCTCTTATGTTGACTGTTCTTACAAAAAGGCAGAGATCAGGCCGTAAGACTGTCCCGATAATTGACACGCAGAACAAAAACACAGGGCGTTTCTGGATAAAACATATCATAATCCCTCGAGGTGGGGCAGCGGGGGGTTTCAAGGCCACCAAGATAGCTATTCACAGCATCCAGAGACATGGAGGGACCTCCGGGAAACACACTGTGAGGTGTTGGTGTGAGACTTGGTATGACACCCCTGGGAAGAATGGTGATTAGTAACGAAGAGGATTGACTACATTTTCTGAAGGTGGTTGAATGCTATGATAGTCAAACGTAAAGATGTTGTAGTTAAGGAGATTGTTCTTGTTTTTGCTGCTGTTTTAATCCTACTTTTACACGGAAACACATACAAAACTGGACTGATTTACACAGATCAGTCCTCAATACACACATTATGTTGTCAGTATGATTCAGCTGTCTGTCAGGAAGGGTTTTTTTAACAGCCAATGGGAATGTCTTATAGAATAACACCTTTGCAGAGGTTGATGATGACAGGACGATGACAAAGCCTAAATTAATTATAGGATATATGTCCTCTCTATAAGTCTATTATGTTAAAGACAGTGTGCTTAGGTATTTCTTTAAAAAGAAAAAACATTGGGTGTTCTATGGTGGCTGAGAAGTGTAACAATTACAAAGTGTGAAACACTTTAACAAAGCTTGAGACAAATTGACATTTTATAAGCCAAAATTACATTAGCAAAATCCTTTTAAGATTTGCTTTGGTTAAAGTGTTTTGCTAATGTAAATTAGTTTTATAACATGTACATTTGTCTCAAGCGTTGTTAAAGTGTTTCACACTTTGTAATTGTGGATTGCACTTCTCAGCCACCGTAGGTTCCTACACCGCAAACTGGGTTATAATACAATACAACAATGTATCCTAGAAATGTCCTTAACATAAATGTTTACTCCGTTTCACCACACCAATGCAATTCAAGGTAGAAATCCCCATGAAATGATTTGAGGAATTCTGGGTTAAACTTGGTAATGTGTTTAATTTGTGTTTATTAAGGTTTCCCAGATGTATAGCGGCCGTTAAGGTGTTAACGTTGACAGCGCTAGTAATAGTAGTCAATACAAGTTAATGACAGTTACATGGACTGACCCCATCAGTTTGTGGTATAGATATAGCTAATAATCAAGAGTTTGTGTTGCGCCTCACACTAGCCCTTAATTGATAATATGAAAATATGATTGCATATTTCTTCTGCTTTTTTTGTAAAACACCTGAAATGTTCTCCATTACTTGAACGTCAGAAAATGATAAACATTTCCTGCATCTTCTGTCAGCAAAATGGTATTAACATCCTGAAACTCCAAGATGTTTCTCTATATCTGACAGAGGTGGAATGGATACATGATTTGGTTTTATGTGGATAAGATCAGGCTGTAAAGCGGGCAGTGACATGGTGTACTTAGAGACAATGACTGTTAGACCCCGTTTACACGAGGACGATACGGGTTGTGTCCGCATAGTTTCTCTTGCGTATAGCCCTTTCGTTTACACGAGGCCGTAACAAAACGATATAAACGGACCTCGCAAACGATAACGGGTCCCAAGGTGGATAGATCTGCAAATGGAACGTTCTGGGGGGGGGGGTGCAAACGGCTCTGTGTGTACGCCCCTATACGATAATTTCCCGATAGATCAGTGCTTCTCAAAGTGTGGTCCGTGAGCGCCCCCTAGTGGTCCGTGAGTATATTGGTAACATTTCACATTTGAAATAAATAAATAAATTTAAGTTTTCCGCACTCTCGCGGGAATATCTCCGCAATGGAACGAGCTTAAGTTTAACTTTCGATTGCATGATATAGCCCAGATAAACACCTTCATCACACATGTGGCCACTTGTTTGTACCATTTTCAGGCAATTTGTAAAAAACGATGTGTTTTTGGATATTTGTGGAGTTAGGTGGTCCGCGAGTGTTTTTTTATTGGTTAAGTGGTCCTTGGTATGAAAAAGTTTGAGAAACACTGCGATAGATGAAGCCATAGCCCCACCTCTGCTTCTCACTGCTGTAGCATGGTCTACTGTCAGCTACTGCTAGTGCTACTACTACAGGGTTGCTAACTCTCACGCATCTGGCGTGTGACACACGCTTTCACTCTCAATCTCCCGCTCTCACGCTGCCCAAACTATTCTCACGCCAAAAACAAGATGAACCGGCGATCGTTTTTGGTTGGTTATTTACAATGTTGAGTTGACAGCTGCTCAAGCTGTCGATCCGCTCCCACCCCCCCCCCCCCACACCACTCTTAACAACGTTAACGTTTAGACCACTGACATAATGATAATATATAATAATAATTCAAGTATATCCTTTCAAACTGCTAGTCACATCCTCATGTAAATGGAAATGTATCGAGTTCATTTTTATTTATCATACGATATTGCTTATCGTGACAGGCACACAATAAAACAGTGGAAACAAACATGTGTTTGACTTTCATTAGTGAATGAAACTTTGTGCCCTTTATAGTCTGTGTCCAATATTGTGTATTTGTATATATTGTATATATATCCTATATGCTAAGGTCCAGTTACTGACACGATAGCAGCCATTTAGTGCGCATATGTGTAATTAAACCCATGATATCAAAATCTCACTCCAGCCAGGTACCCAAAGTTGGCAACCCTGTACTACTACTGACCATGCTACAGATGTTAGTGTCAGCTCCTCTACCACAACCAGCAACAAGTGGACATGGAGAACTACATGAACTACATGTTGCTAAATCCACCGCGGGGCATAAACAGAAGGGCAACCATGGCAATCATGGCAACCATGTATATGGTCTTATCCGCTGCTTTTGGTGTATTTTGTGGCGGCCGCAGCGCCACTTACAGGCCCGGCATATGTACTACAGCGTTTCCAGCGTTCTCGTGTGAACGGACACGTTAAATGAATCGAATGTGTGTGAACGGAAGACGCATACGGTGCCTAAACGCAAACGTTCCCGTGTAAATGGGGTCATTTATCGTACCAGCATGGGGCCTTAGCCAACACTCTTTACTCCCTCTCTCTTATTCACCCTTATCCGTTTACATATACGCTTTGCTTCCCCTTGACATCCATCCCAAACATGCCCGGAACGAGTTTGTACCCTACTATGGCTGTGTTTTGCACCACAGTAATTTAGGCATTTTTAACAGTTTTCATGTTTAACAGTTACTGGGGTGGCATGATTTAGAATTTGACAGTATGGTTCTAACATCTTGTTTTATGAATCACAGGGAAAATATATAAACTTACAAAACAGGAAGATCAGATAAATCTGTATCAACCACAGTTTATCCAGTCCAGATATCCAATCAAAATGAGCAAATCCATTATTGAAAATTGAAAGAGTAATCCTTGACAAATTGCTAGTACCTAAAGATAATATCACCCCAACCCAAAGACGCTTAATCAGCATTTTTGGCTGATGATAAAACATTTGATTATACGCATATACAATGTTAATACAACTTACACAGTATGCCTGATTTCTCTTAGTGTACTTCATAATTGCTCTCAATGCTTATATTATAAAATTGATAATTTCTCTAGATAAGTGCACACAAAAGACAGATTGATAAATCGAAGTCAGAAACACCAAAAAGTCCAGTGATATGAATATATCTTATTGATGACATTTCACTGAAAGTTCCTAAAATCTATGCCTGCAGGACATAACACTGTAGACCATAGTGTGGTTGCTTTCTTACTTCCTAGTTTTAAATGAAGGGAATGTAATTAAGAAAGAATCCCGTAAAAAAGTTAAAGAAAGTTTTATTAATTCGAGAAAATGTAACTTTTAGTAGCATGGGTATTCAAGTAGATTCAGTGATTTGCTCCACAATATGCCGACTGTACGTTCACCAAGGGCCACACTTCCCCTGGTCCTGATGCAGCAGGCCTAAAAACCCATGTACCTAATACAGCCATGCAGGTGTCCCACCCTGGGCATCACAGGGGCCCCTGCATACTACATGGTCTTTATAAGATTAATGCAATGGATGGAGCAGGTGTCTGCCAAAATTCCATTCCTATTTAAACCTCCAGGCCCATACCAGCAACCTAATCCTATTATGCCTAATTGAGTGAAGTCGACAGTCTTTTTCAGTTAAACTAAGTTCACGCACTAATAGGATTCAAAAGGGTAAAAAAGAAAAGGTTCAATGTGGAAAGAGTAGTGGTGTGAGTGTGTGTCTGGGGAAGTGGACAGTGTGTTGGGACCAGCAGAGGCTCCCCGCTGGGTTCAGGGATCTGTGTTTAAGGGAGAGGGAGGGAGTGGGCTGGAGGTCTCCCCGGAGGCTAGATAAGCTCAGAGGGGGGAACAAGAACAACATCATTGGTATTCGGGAACCCCTAGTGTGTGTGTGTGTGTGTGTGTGTGTGTGTGTGTGTGTGTGTGTGTGTGTGTGTGTGTGTGTGTGTGACTGTATCTGTGTGTTTGTGATCCACGTTTCAAACTGATCCAAACTTGATCAAAAACTACGATTTAAGAGTTATATGTGGCACACACACAGTCACAGTGAAATGGCAGCAAACTGTTGAACAAGAAAATGGGAAATGAAAAAATGGTTCAAAAGCATTCGTGAAATTTATCAAGCATTTTTCTGAATGGCAGAGACACATTGTATCACTCCGAATCAAACCATTCACAAACTAAGTGTGACCATCCCGTAATGAAGGATTATACAGTAGATAAACATAGACAATAGCATCTCAAATAAATACACATTTCTTTGACTTTCCATAGGGTGGAATAAAGCCTAATTAACTTTGTGTCTTGATTACTTTCACATTATGTATACTAGGATACACTCTTGCATCCAAAACATCCTGGTAAGAATGCTAAGATGATGATCTCCAGTGACATGTCCTCAAGCCTCAGGACAGTAGGAAACAGCAATGCATTAAAAACACAAGAAACCGTGTCACCTCATTGAATCCTTCTTGTTTTTGGCTTGTGGCTACATGATCTTATCCGGTCCCTTTGTTAACAGCACCCTGCACCCTTTGTCCTCCGCTGAAAGACATGTTTCCCTCTGAGGCACAACTTGTAGTCACCCTTTTCCACTGATGCGAGGGAATACAACTGAAACAAGTATTATATGTACCTTAATTAAAACGTCACATGTTGTATATTCAGCATATACTTCCGTATAAGTGCAATGTATTTATTTAAAATGTATTGGTGCAGTAGCTCCTCTTCATCCTAAACTGAGCAATGCGTTGCCAATGACCCGTTAAAAGTGCCTCAAACTGTGACAAATCTAACTATTTCAGCACTTATGGGAAACTTTGCAAACAAGCCTTCATTCAGTTCGCACAAGCTGTACAAAAACCATAGTGTCAAAACCACTACTTGTGGTTTCATGGCGGTTGTGTGCGGAACTATTTCTAAGCTAATGGCTGCTGGCGGTCGCTTTATATTTGGCCCACAGACCTGACAATTTTATCAGTGTTCTGTCCTAACTCCTATCAAAAACGTGCATTTACTAATATATCATGTTTTAAAGTACACTTGATGAAAAGCTGGGTGAAGATCATCCTCTGTTCACTATTAAAAGTTATAGTGTTCTCTTAAATGACCCTTCCATAGAGAGGTTCAGGAGCAAGTCTTAAAACCATGAAAATTAGCTTTAGCATTTAAACGTTTTTGACGAGACGCCTAAAATAAGGTCCGTTGTTTATACAAGTTGAAGAGATTTGAATGTTTTCTTTTGGGGCATAACATCGGTCAGTAAATATCCCACTTGTATACTTTCAAAGCGTCTATGTGTCGAAAACACAGAGGTCGCTAACAAGTGGCTAAACGAGTCTACTAAACACGCTGAACATTAGCCATCTTTAGGTTAGCATACACACATCAGTATAATAATAATGCATTTTATTTATATAGCGCTTTTCACAACTCAAAGACGCTTAAGACAGAGGTTTGCTAATCTTAGCTTTTGACTCATGGCGATTGCATTTATCTTCAAAAAGAGTGATGCGGTGTGGAGATTATCCTGCTGTTTGTTTGCCATATACCAAAATTAAATGGAAAAATTCCATTGTTTCTTGTAGCGGGAGCGATGCTAATTTCTTGGTCGACCTCCATAGGTATAGGCTAGAACAGTGGTTCTCAACTGGTGGGTGGGTCGCCATCCCATTTCGAGTGGGTCGCAGATATGGGAGTAAAAAAAAAAAAAAAAAAAAAAAAACTTTTATTTTGAAAGCCCGATTTTCTAACGCTGCACATGCAGTAGGCGTTGGATGGAAATGCCGGAGAACATCAACGGTTTTGAAAACTTCTGTCACGTAGTGATCATCTTCTCAATAAAACATCTTTGCTGATGTTTTTCCGAGTCTTCTGGCCAATCAGAATCAAGATTGTTGCCGGAAGTCCCCAAGGAGAATAACTTTGAGGTCGAACTACTCTTTATACATCCATGGGTACAACTTCAGATAGAAATTAACACGTAATGAAATATGACCCCCGGTTTGATGACTGACAGGTCACAGAACAATGGGAGCTATCTACCCTTACCCACAAAGTAATTCACAGATCTCCTCTTTGCTCTTCTCTCTGCGTGGAGCAGGTTCAGCAGAACAAAGTGAAACACAAACAATGGCATCAACTATTATTAAATATGTCGGGTACATTTAGTTATTTTCTTCTCAGAGTGTACCAGAATGTAGTAGTTTATATGTTAGTATTTCAAAAAATCTCAAGTGTGCCTTTTTTTGTTATACAGTTCAACTTTGATTCTAGAAACTTAATGACCATCATCAGATTAAACTTTCTTTAAAGGCATACTTTAGTTCTGTGATGCGATATAAGGATATATGCACTGTACTTCACTTTAATTACAATTGTATGCTGATTTTTTGTTGAATAGATTTGAGCGGTTTATTGACAAGGGAAACAGTGGGTCCCGAGGCCTGACCAGTTGAGAACCACTGGGCTCGCACGCGCGCACACACTGGATTAGGGAGGTCAGAGTGGGACACAATGTTGAGGCAGTGGCGTCAGAGGCAGTGGCGTCAGAGGCACAGCCGCGGCCTGAGGACGTAGCTGGAGATGCTGCTCGGGACTCCCTTTGAAGAAGACACATCCAAAAGGACTTGAGAGACAAAAGGTTAGCGTAGGCTTTCTGACCTTATGAGTTCTTCTTTCATCAGGGACAAACAGCAACAAAGGAACTGAGGGGATAGTTGACATCTAAGGGAAGTGAAAAAGGCAGATGTTATCTAGGGGTTTCATCACAGTTTAATAATAGCTTTATTATTTCGTGATTATTTGGTACCTTATTGACTTTGACTCCTTTTACCAAAAACGTATATTCCGGTCATTTGATGATTGTTAGTTTAAGTCAATTGAAGCTAATTTGAGCTTTTGTCAATTCAATTATATTCTTATTTTAATATTAAAATATCCTGTTCATTTAATGTCTTTTAAATGTTGTGACCTTTTATGTTTACATTTGACCAAGGTTACATGGAGTCTCGTCTATAATGAAGTCAGCGGAAAGGCAGCGTTTCGTGACACAGTAGGAGGATACAGTTTCGATAACCAAGAGAATACAACACATCCGCCAATATACTGTAAATCAAGCCTGATAGTAATCCTAATTGTTTTAAATGTCATTAAACTTCATCAGCTGCACATTTATCTCCAAATTGTCAGAATGTCAGATCTGTGGACACATACCAAAGAACCCCCTTAGAGAGATGACTTTAAAGTCATTTAAAGTCCTGCAGATTACACACGCTCTAGAAAGGCTTATAGTGTGAATATTGATATAAAAAAAATACAAAAAAGTGTCATAGTTGTTATATTTATAGATATTTGAATGGTTAATTTTCCCAGCAATTTGTCCCCTCAAGTGAACTGTTTCTCATGTTTCAGATTAAAGGAATTATAAAAGTCGGACAGATAATTACACCATTAAATGCTGTCTATGCTCCGAAAGACGGATTGCCTTCACAGAAGTATCCTAATCTGATTACCTCTCATATCGCTTGCAGAATTGCATTGCCTTTGTTTCCTGTATGTTTCTGGAATCCTGTGCACCGTATCGTAAATGTCAAAATGTCGGAGTTATACCGAGATATTTTTAAAACAAAGGAGAACCAAAACTGAACAATGAGGATTATGTATAGTTTGTCCACATATGTATAGTATATTAAAGATAAGTGCAATAGAGTTTGTAAAGTGTTACGACTCACTCTTCATCCTAAACTGAGCGATGCGTTTCAAACGGCCCGTTTAAAATGGCATGGACTGACAAATCCGGAGGAACACACTTTTTTACAACACTTATGGAACAATCCAGAACTTATAAAAGATCTATGTTCAAATAAGGCTTTTTTCTCTAAACAAAAAATAGATAGAGGGTTCAAATATTTGTTGTTGTTGTTAAAGGCATTGTTTGACTACATGGGAAAGTATGCTTTCTTAATGACAGGTGAGTAGATTGATACATGTTCATTTAGAAAGTTGACAAACTATATTTGATGATATGATTTCATCTTAGCAAAATGTGTGGATGTCTACGGAATTAAGATGCGCTTGCATTACAAAAAAGGGAACAATATACACCCTCTCTAAAGATGGCTGATCAGCTACACATTTATAAAGACAATTTAAAATGTTAACAAGTACATTAAAGCTGCCTTCTCCCTGTGTTCACACAATAAGTGCCACTGCAAATATGTTTACATACAATACAATATAACTTTATTGTCCATTACAAAATGGGTCCTTTTCCACCCGTGAGAAAAAAAACATTTCAAAGAGCCGCATTAATGGACGGAGGGTGTCGTAGCCTAAGTTATATTGTTTTTCTTCCCATTAGGCTATTTTCATGTTTTAGAAGTTGCAGTAAAAGACAGCAAATAGACACATGGTAATTCATATAGTACAGTAGAGGGCAACAAAGATTAACTACAGTTGAACCTCAGACCTAAAGTATCCTGAGTCCACCACAAACATACAATGTATTTATGCATGTGTGTGTGTGTGTGTGTGTGTGTGTGTGTGTATGTGTGGGTGTGTCTGCGTGTGTGTGTGTGTGTGTGTGTGTGTGTGTGAAACAGTCCAGTGATGGAGACTTCAGTCAGAAGGGAAAAAGACACACAGCTTAATACAATGATAGAACAGAGAGAAGAAGGGAGGGGGGAATCAAAGAATTGGAATAATTGGCATAATTCAAGGTGACTGGGCACAGTCGGGGGGAGTGTCAGTGTTGGGCGAATCTTTTGCCATCCTCAAAGAGAGACGGTCTGCACAATTAGCCACACGAACCCTGACCCCGCTCAGAATAATTAATGAATAACAGAGGGAATGAAGACAAAACGGCGCAGAGGGGTCTGCTTGAGTGGTGAGCGAGGGTAATACATCAAAGAATGCCGTTAATTGGCCCTGTGGCTTTCATTCTTTGCCCTATTTCTTTCAATTCATTGACTCAAAATAATGGGTTCAGGTTCATTATCAACAGCTCGTAAGCCCTGGGAGTGCCAACATTCAACAAGGGGTGTGTGTGAGTGAGTGTGTGCATGCTTGCTAGTGCATGTGTACAAAAATGTGTGTGTGATGGCTTGGTTTGTGACGCCTGGCCCCCCAAACTCCTGACGACATCAATCCCACACAGGGGAGAGTTGTACAGTCGGGTCGAGAGGAGAGCAACAGGCCGCAGTCGGTACATTTTTTTACAGTTTTTATCGCGTGTTGTTGAAAGCAACAAGTGTCCTCACAATGCTGGAATATAACTGGTACGGACAGGTAAGTGAAACCGACACACCTGCTCTGTAAGTACATACATTGTAAAGTATGTAATGTAGCCAATAATACTGCAGACTTGTTGATAGCGTGCATGTGTTTGTGTTGTGCACCCATGTTTGCACGCTCTACAAAGTGCATCCTTGTTTCCGATAGCTGTAAAAAGGACCGTTAGATGTGAAATCAAACGTAAAGAACGGAGGAGAAAAGGGAGTGTGTCGAATTCAGTACCTGCCAACTGGGAACAGACAATACAAATAATAAAACAATAAAAAGTGTGATAATAAAAAATAATATTAAAAATAATAATAAAAGACATTTTTTAGAAATACAGTACATTATAATAATACAAATAATGATAAAATAATAATAATGGGATACAATCATTTAAAGTTGTATTTATTTATTTTAAATTACTTGTTTGCATCATTGTTATGTCATCATGTGTATGTTGTGAAAAAAACGTGTTGACTAAAAAAAAACCAGGACAGACGGTTAAAAAAATCTTTTTCAAATTGTATGTGAAGCAAAACAGTTGTCAGACCTTTTAGAATATTTTACTTGAATATAAATGTAATATGTGGGCTTTTATTCACTTTGAATGTAGCACAAAGTCGAACATGTAACAGAATGTTCTCATAAAAGCACACACTAACCATAGCCAGTATTTCCTGATCTTCTTTTTATGAACTATTGACCTTTTTATTCCAGTTCCTTTATGTTATCAGGTAATGGGCCCAGGTGTTGCAATACTATATTTTCATCCACGTCAGTTTAGTAACTGTAAAGGGTCTGTTTAGTATCAGTTTGTGGCTCTTACTCTTCGTCTCTGTATTTACTAATGAAGGCAAAAGAAGTGTGCAGTTTGGGACAACACTCCAAGTCATGTGAGCTCACTCCCACTCACTCACAGAAGCAGACTCACCATGAAAGGGCGCGGGGCAGGAGGGGTGGTTAACTCAATTACCTTAACTTTTTCTGCTCTCTGCACGTGATTTTGTGAGAAATAACTCGGCCGCTTGTTACTCACTCAGCAGGCATCCTCTTGGCCGACAACAGCTTTTTATTATCTTCTAGTTTCTTCCATTGCCATAGCAAAGGGTTCCCATACCTGGGTGAGCCATGACAAGCAATTAATACCCTGAAATACGCCTTTTAAGTGAGTCTTTGGTCTCTGGGGCTCCCCGTGGTGATGAAACGATCGGTGTCGTCTCACGTTAGCCTCGCAAGACGCCTCCTCTGCCTGCACATCAGATCATTAACATAGCCACAGATAGAGAGAGACCACGATGGAGATAAAGACAGACACAGAGCAAGACAAGGGGCAGATAGAGGGAGGAAGCCAAGAAGAGAGGTGGAACAAGTGGAAGTATACATTAAGATGAAGTTGCTTTGAGTCAGACAGCAACACTATATATTTCACAATACATACACATGTGTATAATGTGAGATTATAAAGTAGATTATCCTCATGTTGTACTTCATGGCAGGATTACTGAATGGCCCTAATAGAGACGGGCCTAGGGGCCAAAAGTGTCAGAGGCCCCTGGTCTTCACCTAAATAATTTCACTCTAAGAAACATGTAACAACCAGGAAGAGACACACGATGTCTACACAGAGATGCCTTGCAACAAGTCCAAAACAATTACAAAAGAGACAGAATAACCACAAAAAGTACTCAAATGACCACAAAGAGACACAACAAAACCAGCGAGAGATATCTATTGACTACAAAGAGACATAAAATGACAACAAAGACACACAGATCAGAAAGATGTTTAACAACTATAACAAAATGACAGAAATACAAAGAAACAACAAAGAAAAACACAACTAGAGATATGTGTATCAAATACAAAGAGGACTGCAAAGAGACACAAGTTGACCACAAAGAGACGAAAACTCAGAGACAAAACTATAGAGACACTCAAAAGAGACACACATCAACTACAAAAAGGCCTACAAACAACTACAAAGAGACATCAAATTACTACAAAACAACCAAGGGACACACTTCCCCTCGTTAGACAAAACACACAAAGAGAAATGTAACATTACAAAAAAAAAAATACAATAGACTTGAAACCACAAAGAGACACAAAACGAATATAAAAATAAAACAAACCACTACAAAAAGAGAGGAAATTCAGTTTTCAGATCTATGATTTAATTTCTACATTCACAAATTGAGATTGAGACATCCCTATCTCTAAAAAACAAGTGAAATGGACAGACAGCTAAAGTAGACGCGTTCTGTGTGATGGATCACCTATGTAAACTTAAGTTTGTGTAAGATGATTTGTAGAACATACTGAAATTAACCAGGACCAATTGCGCTTTACACCGTAGGATATCAATTTGAAAACGTATAGAATGCTGCAGAAAATGTTCAGCTGTAATGTAAAGAACATACACTCTGCATGTGAAGGGCTAAAACACGCACAACCAGCAGCGAGGCCCTTTAATCCCTAATGCTTTGAGACAGCAGTTGCAGCCGCTCAATTACACTGAGATGAAAGTGATCAGACATGATTATTAATTACAGCATTACAACACATGTTGACAGTGATTCACTGATGAGATCTGTCATTGTGAAAACTTCACAGACAGCAGGAAGAAAAAGTAAATTAACATTCGTTTTAGTTCATGCATGCATTATCATCGCATAAGTGGGAGAATTGACGCTGGTGGAAGCAGAGAGGGCAATGTGCAGAGTTTTGGTCAGAAATATTTGTAATTGTTATTTAGTGATGTATCACATTGTGTGACCGCCATTGAATACAAAAAAAAGATTAGCCAACGTATTATTTTATTGCATTTTTTGATATTTTATTTATAATTTTTTTGTATTTGTTATGTATTATTTGCACTTTTTGGCCCTTAACAAATTAGAATATTTAAAATCGTATATTTAAAATCGTATGTTGGTAAATGTTTTATAATATATAGTCCTAGTTCTTTTCCCATGTTGGGTTTAGACAATTAAAACAGATAATTTCCTTGTGTTGACAATATCAATTCTGGGTCAAGTCATTCAAGTCCCACATGTAAAGCTTGCAAAGGAACAGGTCCGAGTGGATTTGTGCAGCTGTTGAGTTTTAGTGAACCTTATTTGGGGCAAAGAAGCAGCTGGCATCTGAGGAGGCACGTGGTAGTCTAGAGCGGGGGGGATTGGCAGTCATAGAAACTTTGTAACACACTTGGAACTAGCAGAGACTAAATGATGGGAGAACAAATAAATTGAACTCAGACACAGCTTATTACCCAATTTACCCGAAGATGGCAATTGGGGTGATAAGAGAGGACGACTGGCGGAGAAGCAAGGTCCAATAAAGAAACCGGAAAATAAATAGAGAAATACAGAAAGAAATGAATAATGATCATATTATATATATATTAACTAAAAGGAGATTTATGTGCGCTAATATGCTGATTTAGGATGGATGGAGATGCATTTTCAGAGTGTTTAGGTGAAGATGTCTCAGTAAAACAACCTTTAAACTGCACGTTTGGTTTGGATAAGTGCTGCATTTATTAGTTTATAGTTTGAGATGATCATAGTATGACCTCAGAGATTTAAGCTAAAAGTGTGGTGCAGGAATGAGTTCTAAAACCAGGAAATTAGTCAGTATCGCAGCAAGTCAACAGTTTCTTGAACGTGTTTTAGGTTAGGCAAGGCAAGTTTATTTATATAGCACCTTTCAACACAAGGCAATTCAAAGTGCTTTACAAAAATGAAAGACATTAAGAGCATTAAGGAACATATTATAAAATGATATCTAGAAACAATAATTTAAAAGCAAAGATAAAAAGCAAAGATAATACAAGTTACAGTGCAGTTTAAGATATGAATATATCTATTCAAAGCAGCGGCAAAAAGAAAAGTCTTCAGCGGGATTTAAAAGTAGTCAGAGTTGCAGCGGACCTGCAGGTTTCTGGGAGTTTGTTCCAGATATTTGGAGCATAATAACTGAACGCTGCTTCTCCATGTTTAGTTCTGACTCTGGGGACAGAAAGCTGACCAGTCCCTGAAGACCTGAGAGATCTGGATGGTTCATAGTTTAGCAGGAGGTCAGAAATGTATTTTGGGCATAAACCATTCAAAGCTTTATAAACCAGCAGCAGTATTTTTGAAATCTATTCTTTGACACACAGGAAGCCAGTGTAAAGACTTCAGAACTGGAGTGATGTGATCCACTTTCTTAGTGTCAGTGAGGACTCGAGCAGCGGCGTTCTGAATCAGCTGCAGCTTTCTAATAGATTTTTTAGTGAGACCTGTGAAGACACCATTGCAGTGTCCAGTCTACTGAAGATAACAGCATGGACAAGTTTTTCCAAATCCTGCAGTGACATTAGTCTTTTAATCCTAGATATATTCTTTAGGTGATAGTAGGCTGATTTAGTAACTGTTTTAATGTGACTGTTGAAACTCAGGTCAGAGTCCATGACTACACCTAGATTTCTGGCTCTGTTGGTTTGAACATTGCAGACTGAAGCTCAGCGCTAACTTTTATACATTCTGCCTTGGCTCCAAAAACCATTACCTCAGTTTTGTCTTTGTTTAATTGGAGAAAGTTCTGACACATCCAGTCATTGATTTGTTCAATGCACTTACTCAGTGTTTGAATTGGAGCATAGTCTCCTGGTGAAATGGGTACATTTGGGTGTCATCCTCATAGCTATGGTAACTTATTTTGTTGTTCTTCATTATCTGAGCCAGTGGTAGCATGTAGACGTTAAAGAGAAGAGGCCCCAAGATGGAGCCTTGAGGAACCCCACATGTCATATTTGTCAACTCAGATGTGTATTTACCTATAGAAACAAAGTTGTTTCTGTCCTTTAAGTAGGATTCAAACCAATTTAGAACTGTTGCCGAAAGTCCCCACCCAGTTTTCCAGTCGGTCTAGTAATATGCTGTGGTCAAGAGTGTCAAACGCAGCACTGAGATCTAATAATACTAACACTGAAGTTCTGCCACTGTCTGTGTTTAAGTGGATGTCATTGAAGGTTAGAGGCCTAAAATAAGTAATGTAGTAAACAAATATTACAAAACAAAATACATCAGAAGCTTCTATATGTTTTAAAAACAGGGTTTGCAAGTGACTAAATGAGACTTCTAAACGCCATCACGCCTAACGTTAGCCACCTTTAGCTTAGCGGTGGTGAAGTGAAGCCATGCGACTGTTATGTAGTTTGTTTATAGCCTTAACATTAGCTTTTTACTTCTGCCGACGCATTTAGGCATCGAAAAACCCAAGAACAGTGTTAATATATAAAGATGATCCTGCTAAACTAAACGTGTGTTTACCACATATCTTATTTTCTGCAATAATCCAACAGAAAAATCGTATTGCTTTTTGCCTAGGTTGCCCTTTGTGATGCTAATTTCGGGGTTAGCTTACAAAAATAGGTTTTCACTGCACCACTGTTTTGATGTGAAGTGTGATGTAACAACAACATCTGAGTATAATTAAGCAGCTCAGTATAAAAACTGACCAGACCTGCATATGATAAAAGCTCTACTGGCCTTTACCTCTTACTCCTCTCTCTTTCATTCCCGATTTTCATCTCTTGCATCGCTGCAGAGCCCTGAAACTCCCCCCTTCATCACTCATTCAAACGGCAGAGGCACAAAGATAGCCAAACACAGCAAACAAACAGCTCTTTGTCCACAACACTAACTATATATGACTAGTTCTGGTAAGGTCAACGTTGATTTAATTATCTGCTTAGTTCTCATTAAAGGGATTGCATTATTTCATTTCCCACAATCAAGTTAAAGGAGGAGGGGTAATCAATACATCTCCACCAAAAGCTTTTCAACAGTGGCTGGTAAATTTAGCCCAAAAATGCACTTCATGTTGGTAAAGTGGGTTATAATCCTCTTTTTCATGCCATGTTTTTATATATATTTATGATTTGATCAGTTTAATCCTAATCAGTTATATGTTTCTTTGTAGAAGATTTACATAAAGATAAAAAAAAAACTATTCACTTTGATTCTCATGAATACCCAGTGTTTGTGGAGTAATTTAATTATTTCGGAAAAAATATGATTGATGATTTGATTATATAATATTTCCATGTATTTAGTCAGGTGTAACCATCTGGCAGCTGGGAGTGCATTTCGAGCATTACATAGGAGAAAGCTACTTTTTTGCAATGCAGAGGTGTATTCAAAGTATATTTATAATATTTATAAATGTTTACAAGAAATATCAAGAAACAGTACAAAAAGGAAAGGAGAATTTGACATGATTGAATAAGATTATATATAGATGTAGTTAGCTCAAATAACTAGATACACATGTAAAATGTATAGATGAAATCAGGCGATATACCATTAAAAATTAAAGCTAGCTTAATGTGAATGTTAATTGTTTTAAATTGAAGTTAAAATACATGGAAGTAGTGAATAAATGGTCCTTGGCCATTTTGTAGCTTTGTCCAAATATTCTCTAGTGAGAATTGATATTCCCTTAACTAGATCCACAAAGCATTTTAAAAAGTGTTCATTAATGATTACCATTGTGTAGATTAAATTACTTCAACTGATAATAGGAGGGACCTTAATGTCCATATCTGCGATTTAATACACTATTATACAGTATGGTACTATTCCCAAGTTGTGAACAGTGAAAAAGTTCAGAACGAGTTTTAGTAATACAAGTTATCATTTGCAATGTAAACTAAGGGGGGCTGACAGCGACTAAACTAGACTACGACTCATTGCATTTTCAATTAGAAGATACCAGGAAGAGTATATAATAATAATAATAATAATAATAATAATAGATTTATTTTGAAAGCACTTTTACATGTGCTCAACGTCGCTTTACAGAGAAAGTGAAAATAAAAGAACAACAAATAAATATAGTAAATAATATATAATATAGCTTCAAAGATTGAAGAGGTGAGTTTTTGTGTGAGTATATAATCAAAGTGGCTATTGGGTATTTTTGGCCACTTCCTTCCTTATTCTGGACGGTTGTATCATCATCTGCTGAAGATGTAAAACAAACATGTGTAAGATAATTTCTTACACTCGTTTGCAAACCATTCTTCCCCCAGAATGCAACAAGTGTGAGATGGAAACTTTCAACCTCCATCCTCCTAGCCACAAGAGAGACAAACAAACAGCTCTTTGTCCACAACACAAACCATATATGACTAGTTCTGGTAAGGTCAACATTTATTTAATTTTCTGCGTAGTTCTCATCAAACAGTTCTTACATTATTTAATTGACCACAATCAAGTTAAGGGAGGCGGATGACCATTTGTTCTTGCCATGTCTAGACATTACTTCAGATAACCTTCACTTTAATACTAATTGACTATGGATGGGGATTCAAGGATGAAACCGTGATATTAGTGTATTTACAGTATACTTCTACCCTTCCTCTTTCCCGGGTAAACAATATTGTAACACATAATTTTGTGATTGAAACACGACAATGTACAGTCGAGCTGTGTTTCATCGGCATGACTATGGAAACTTGTACCGTGGAAGCACTTATAGATTAAAAAGTGTAAGACCTCAAATTGAGCCTTGAGGAACACCACTATTCAATTTAATAGTTTTAAGATGACCATTCATTCTTTAATACAACATTTGAAATCCATATGTTGAATAATTTGACTTTTTGTTTCAAATTCTAAATTACTTTTATCCAACTTTCTAAGGAAAGAAAATTAACGCTTTTCTTTAAATACATATCTTAATAAGGTCCTTAAAACAGAAACAATTAGGATAAGAAACAGTACATATTTTTCTGTCACTGAACTTTAAACCCAGAAGTTAATTTGCTTGAGTGTAACTTGGATTTCTTACTTGATAATTGTGTCTTCAGGCTTTTGCCCTGGCTTGACTTACTTTGATGAGCTGGGGCTGTCTCACAATCAATCATGTGCATAGTTTTAATAAGACTTCATCTTCATAGTTATAGTTGGAGCCCACCGGGGGCTTCTTTTCACTGTCTGCCAAAGTGAAAGATTAAAGTTGTCTACAGTACAGCTTTTGACATCATCTTTTTACGCTCACTGGACAGTGAGGGTCAAGGCTGAGGCTCCCCTTTCTGGACCAGAACCACTACACTGCAGTTTACCCACAATCCTCTGCTCTACATTTCTCAGCACCTTTGAGGCTGTGGCTTGAACCATCCTTTGACGCATTAAGATTAGGAGACAGGTTGGGATTTACCTTTGTCTATTTACTTCTGTGTGTCCTTTTATCACGGTGACACTTGGTGATTACATAAATTAACTTCAGTTATAAAAAAAGTTTAATTTGCTTCCATATGCGCATATAGTTGCGTTTAAATTGATTTCAAAAGTTTACCAACGCGAGATGGTATTTTTTTTTCTTGAAGGAAATGAGTCTAAATATTGAGTAATTAGTCAGGGCACAAAGATCATGACCTTCTCAGTGTCACATGTCAATGGAAAATCGCATTGCAAACAGGATTTCCACGTCAGGTGATAAAGCTATGAATATTTGTTTTATTGCCTTTTTGTAAAATTGAGTTAAATGAACACAATAGAAGGTTAAGACGCAGAGTTGACTAAAGGCCTTATGCCTCAAACCGCTAAATGTAACCACTGCACAGAAGATATCTGCAGCTAGGAAGCAAAGTTCTTTAGCTTTTTTGTCTGAATACATATATGCAGTTAACTGAATGACCGCTGTAAAGCATACATTTTATTTGTCAGGTTGAAACATTTTAAGCTTGGAAACGTATGATAGTTCTTAATCTTCATCTATTCGCTTCCCCTCGCATCTATGGAGTTTTTATTTATTTTTTAATTTATATTATATCTGTCATCTGACTTCTTTGATTCCTGAATGAAAAGTCAATTTCTTCTTGCAATTTATTTTGGAATTGCTCTAAGGTCATGCACATGTTGAGAGGTTATCATCTGATGCTAACTTAATTAGCTTGACTTAGCTAAGGAGCCTTGCATGTCTTAGCTGGATTTTAGATTGATGGGAAGGATTAAATTATAACTGATTGAGTACGTTGATAATCTTTGAAATGGATGTGAACGTTGTGATGGACACACACACACACACACACACACACACACACACACACACACACACACACACACACCACACACACACACACCACACACACACACACCACACACCACACACACACACACACACACACACACACACACACACACACACACACACACACACACACACACACACACACACACACACACACACACAAAGTGCCATACTTTACATACACAAGCCAAACTGTCATCAGGATAACTCAAGGCTCTCCGATCTCCTAGGTCCTCCTGGGAACAGACTCCTTTCACTACTCGCAGAGAATAATGTGCTCCGACTGATCTAGCAGCAAAAATTGTATGATAGCATTTCCACTAATTACATCTGCTGTGCGCTGACGGAGAGGACAGACTGAACCTCATCGTTCTCGTCCTCTGTGTACTTCCTTTCTGGGTCAGCTCTACGTTGACTGGAACTGTTGTATTTGTAAAATTGGAAGAAAATTAGACGGTAACAAAATCAAAATACTTTGTTGGTGCACTTTAGTAGGCTGTTAAAGGTGCATCTACTTGGAGTCATTCATGTAATTATCTTTTCTGATCACTTTGATATGACTATCTTAAGCAAACAACAACATTCAAGCACGAGTTGTTTTCTATTTAACGACACTTTGCTCACAGCTCTATCACTTCAGTAACTTATTTTCTTACAATGAAATCCATTGGGCACCAAATGTGTTGTCCTTTTTAATTCTCCGTGTGCATTCTGATTATTTTCCACACCACTGGGGCAGTCCATTTTCATAAATTTAATATTTCATCAAGGTAGCACGCACACACACAATGTAATCCAGTTAAAATAGCTATAATATTTAATTCATATGAGAATCATTAAAAGTGCAGTGGTGCCGTGTCCATTATGCATTCCTTTTCTAGCAGGATAAAACAGTCCTCAGATGTGGGAGCTGCACTTTGAAGTGTTGTCTTAGAAGCAGACCAACTCTTACAGGAAGTCCCTGATGTTTAAAACATGGCATGCAGGGGGACTAAAAAAGGTGAGCTTGGCCCAAAGATGAGGCAAAAATGGCCAGCCAGGAATATGGCTAGATCTGATGCACACATCACACATCAAATAAACAAAAAGCAGACAAATATACACAAGGGTAATGCTGGAATATACCCACAGATACACACTAACAAAGACAGAGTTGAGAACGTGTTGACCTTCAAGAAGCATGGGAATCTTTTGGGCACAGCAGTATAAATACATCTCTGATCCAGCTGACTGTATAGGTTATTGTAATGCTCGGTTGTGATGAGAAGTCCTTTCTGCAGAGATCCTGTACACATAGTATCAAGACAGGCATTCTCTATGTAATGAAATCATCCAGCATGGACACGTGTGGGACAAATTGCAATTTAACAGCTGAGAGCAGACATTAGCTTATTGTGCAGTGCAGTGTTAAACTGACTCCTTAAATACATCGTCTCCACCACTGTGAACCATTGTGATTCGATTCGCCTTGTTACATTTAATTTAAATTCTGGTGTGTTTACAGTAAGTGCATGAAAAACATGTTTAGAATCCTTGGTTATTATTAGCAATAATCAGCTGCAGGAATAAAAGTATTCTGAGGATTCCTTCTGATTTCACTCCTGACCTAAAACAGGGATACATATAGGATTTTAGGCTGCGGCCACACGAGGACGAAAACGGCTAAACGCATAGGATTAACGCAAACGCAATCGCAAAAAAGCTTCCGTCCACACGCAATATTCACCGGATAGTGTCTGTCCACACGAGACCGCTCCGTTTAGCTCCAACCGCTGGAGAAGCTGCAGTACATATGCCGAGCCTGTACGTGGCGCTGTAACTTCCTCCACAAAAGCAGCGAAGAAGCATGGTTGTCATGGTTGCCCTTCTGTTTATTCTCCGCGGTGGGGGCCGAGGGAACCGGGCAGAGTTTTTCGCCAGTCAACGTGAATTAAAGTTTAAATCTTCCGGACAAAATTATAAAAGTGTCGGTCAAAGGTCTTCTTTGTTATTTATATTTATTAAAGAGGCCCCTATACTGTTTTGGGGTTTTCTCTATTCCTGTAGTGTGTTATATATCACACCCTGATGTAGCCCTTTGTTTACTTCCGTATCATATTGACATCACTATGTAACTTCTATTGGCTAGCACTCCAACACATTGTAGTTGATACAGTAGAAGGGGCGAGGATGTCTGTAAGCGGTTTACCAATTACAGACAGAGTCGGCCAACTGACCAATCAGAGCAGACTGGGCTCTGGTTTCAGACAGAGGGTGAAAAGAGGTGCTGCAGCACAGGCAGTATGAGAAGACTAAAGACCTGTTTGAACATTAAAGCATTTAAACAACACAAAATACAAATATGTACCTGAATGACCTGAATGACCTGAAATGAGCATAATAGGGCCACTTTAGGTTAACTGAAGCCATATAGACACAGCTGTATTGTGTGTTAGCATTGTTAGCTGTAATGCTACATCAACACATTTGATTGAACCAAAATATCAACCATATTGATTTGTTCTGGTAGGATTTTAAAATGTCAACTTTCCCTATTTAATAAGATTTAGCAGATTTGTTTTTATCATCTAGAGTTTGGGACTACAGGTTGATTTCCTCTGATCTGCGTGAAGTTCCCTGTGCCCATTACTTTTCCGAGAGCAATTCTGGAAATGCTTGTATAGCCCTTTTCTGTGGCCTGACAGTAACTCGGACATGATAACAACTCCGCGAGTGCAATCTGTGTGTTGTTGTATTTTCTCACACATATACACAGATTACATTTCGGTGCGTTTCCCTACAGTATGTGAGTTTTCATGAGCCTTGCAAGGGAAGTGGGTGTCATGAAGATAACCTGGGAGAATGTGCTGAGTGGGGCTGGATGTTCAGCAGGAAGGAAAGTGTGGTGATCAACAAGCAGGAACTCTCATTCTGTCAACTTATCACCCCCTGCAACCCCCCGTCTGTATTTCTGTCTCTGTCAGGCTTTTTCCCTGACCAAAAACATATACACACAGGAAGCGGCCCGTGCGGCTCCCACATAAGCTGATGTGACATGCCTTCCTTTCCGATATTTCTGCGAAAGCTCAGGAGGGAGGCTGCAGCACCTCTCTTCTTCTCTTCTTCTTCTCCCAGCTGTAGCCGTGACAGTTCATGTTCTTCCGTTAGACGTTTTTGCTGCACCTATGGTTGGAGACGCTGCCACTCTGGGAGCCATGAGTTGCTGTTGTGTGGTCAAAGTGATCACCATGACTGAGATACAACTTCTAAAGGTAGGGGGGGGGGGGCGCCTCAGAAACAGCACTGGCAAATCAGCGTGTGTGTGTGACTTTGTGTGCAGTTGTTTCTGCTTGCATGAGATAAACCGTCCGAGTTTTATAAAAGGCATGCACTTACAACCAGAATAAGTGAGTAGCCACCGTGGAATGCAGATTCTGCTATCCCAGTCTTATCTTCCCTCACATTTCACAACCTGGGGTGCGTGGTTACGGATATTTTCTGGTCAGCAAAAACACAGAGATTGTCTGAGAAGGTTTATTCTTCTTCCACTTTCATCTTATCGCCGTAAATAGGGATACTTCAGCATTGCTACTGTCAATAGAATACACACATTTTGCAGAAATGAATCCTAAACCTCCTCTTAGGTTTTGTCCATAATTTGTTCAGCTTGTTAATGTCACCAACACCCAGTGTTTCATAAGTTTTAGGATTTTTCCGAAGTGAAAGAAGAACTTGGGCAAGACTGAAACTGAGTTAGGCAAGAGCTTTCCATTTTCGAAAGGAACACCTGGGAGTGTGCGTGACTATGGAGCAGCAGTTTCAGTGGGACTAAAGAAATACAAATCGAGGACAAGTATGTAAGTTAAACAGATACATATTCTATATTACTACTGGGAAAAACATGTGTGATGCTCTTCACAGTAGAGCAGCTGTTCAATTTGATCAACCTGCTGCATTCAAGATCCCGGCAAGAACACAACTTGTGTTAGTGAAAGAGTTAGGAGAAGATTGTAATACAGAAAGAGAGGAATAGGCTGTGCGGCTTGTCTGGTTCAGACATCTTTATTTTACTGGTTTAAAAGTCTCTAATGAGAATAATTAAGTTAGGGAAATGCAGCTGATCTCCTGATCACAGTCAAATTTGTATATTTTTAATGCAGGAAGGAAGGATGAACGGAAAACCAGACGGAGATTATGGTATTTGTCAAATCTTGTGAGATGTAATAAAGCAAACTATACAACGGTGCTACAAATACAAAAACTTTTTTTTTTTTTTTTTTATGTATTGACTGATTTCATTGCTTTGGTTTCAGTGGATGGTTGTCTGTAGAGAAGGTTTGCATGTCAGGGATAACTGTGCAAATGTGTGTAAATTGAAAGTGAACCTGTGACCTCTTCTCGAGCAGAAACCTCAAACACTGCCTGGATTGTTGGAGCAGGTGCAAGTATTGAGAAAGAGAAAAATGGTCACTACATACAATCCCAAACTTGATCCTTGATTGATTAAATTCTTATCTTATTCCGCGCCCCATATGCACGGTTGGCATTGATAATTTTCAGCATGTCCTCTTCACACATACACAGGCCCGCCATTGTGGATGTTGGCCTCAGTGACTGAAGAACCATTACCCCTCAAATCTAATCAGATTCCCTTAAGTGGATAACAAGCGTGTCTCCGGCTTTTACAGTAGTGAGAAAGCTGAAGTGAAACCAGGACAAACCTTTGTCACACAAAGCAGATGTGGCATCCCTGCTGCAGCTATCCAGAGTGGAAAGAAATGTTCATTGGCTAACAACTAGCATCTTGTTTGGCCTGGAGAAGACAGATAAGAGCTCTCAGTCACTACTGACAAGTTGAGTATTGTGACCGTTCTTATTTTGGTGGATGAGCGGTGAATAAGGGCATCCAGTCTAGCTGAGGAAGTATGTAAAGTTTCAGTACAATTCCACACGTGCTAAGGCTAAAAGTCCGTGTGGTTTAGCTGTGTTGGGCTAACCCTTCAAACAAAACATGTACTCTTGCTAGCAATCTGAAACGGCAACATGCTACTTGCTAGCTGGCAACTCTGCAAATATGTGACTATTAAGAGAATAATTAACTCATGCTTGGAAACTTAAAAATCTAAATCACGAGCAATAAACTGATTCTTTATTAAATTCCTTCTGCGGTTTTATTGTGGAAGCCTTATTTGACCCGATATGAACAGAAGCTAACAGTGGCTAATTGTAGCAAACACAAGGTTTCGATATCTTTCAACAGACTCTTCTCCAATTGTTTTACTGTTGCTGTAGCATAGTATTGTACCTTGCTGTATAGCATTTAGCATGTCACAAAGTACTTGAACTTGCCTTTCAGCTTAGTTTTGCTTATGCTTTCATTATTGGTGATTTTACTTTATAAATGAAACTTGGTTTAGTGGGATTTTTACGAGTAAGTAAAACTCTACAGGAGACAAACTAATAATAAAAAAGCTTCTTTGTGATTTTCAAACCAGAAAAGACGTCTTTCTAATGTAAATAATACAGCAATAAAGACTTTAAAAATATTGCAGCTATTGTTTGGGAAACTGATATTACTAAAATATCTACAATGAAACCAGTGAATGATTGAAAAAAAGCTTGGTTAAAAATGGCATTAGAGTTATTTAAATCATCCATTGGAGAACAAGGGTCAATTGTGCTGCCACAACCCCTGGAGCAGGCAGGAGAGTAGGCTGGGAGCTGGTCACCGATTGGTCAGTCAGACTGAAAAGGGCGGTCCGCATGAATTCGTGACAGACGCTAAAGGCAGATATCATGCAGTGATCAAACCCCGGGTGATCTGACAGTCCAGTGTTTGAAGTGATTATCATGCTACGCAACATAAAGGCTTACCCCCAGCTTTGGGCCTAATTAGTTCACTTAGGACCCTTTATAAGACTTCGGTAGGGGACGGGGAAGTACAGACACTCACTGGGAAGTCAACAGCTCAACAGGATAGCAGCACATCTGGGTCCTTAAGGTTGATCTGCTGCTACACCAAAAAAAAACAGTCTGAAGAAGAGAATGCCACACTTAACTGACTGCAGTTACTTCACGATGCGGGACGCAACCAGAGCTTCAAATGTAAGAATATCAACATTTAGAAACTTGGTTGAATTTGGAAATCGTGTACCAACGCATGTGTAAGGCTTTTACTACTGGTTTGTAAATGTTGACTGCTGGCTGGTTGTATCTGTTTGTACTTTTGTATATTAATATGATATGAAAGAATTTTTGTCAACTTTGGAAAACACTTTTGCTATTGAATAAGATTTTCCGTCACAAACAAGTACACTTATATTTAAATACCATACTTCAGAAATGGCCTTCATGGAATCAATCGGACTTCTCATAAAGAAACTTGCTACACATTTAATTACATTTGCTGCAGAAGTGAGTGATAATTGGAAACACCAACCCGCAACTATGTCTCTGTTGAATCAGACCATCGCAGCCAACAGCTGCGGTAGAAACCGTGTGTGTTCAGTCGGTGTTGTTTTGGGAATGCTTGATCAACAGACTTCCTGAACATTTTGTTTGTTTTTGCTGCAGGTACAGAGCCACCTGGAGAACTCCAAGTACCACCTCCACCAGACCCAGAATCAGCAGGTCAAGCAGTACATGACGCTGGGCTCCAAGCTGTCCTCTTCGACCGGGCAGGGCCACGCTGTCCCGCACCCCCACGCCCAGGGCCAGTCGCTGGCCACCGTGCCCATCATGAGGAACGGACACATGCCCTCCGTGAGCGACGGCAGCAACCCAAACAGCCCCGTTACCCTCCTCAATATGGCCAATCATGACAGCGAGGTGAGTGCGCTGATGGTGGAAACAAAGTGTCTGAATGTGAACTGGGGATGTTTCTAAATATATGGAACTGAAATTGAGAAAAAGCCAAGAATGAAATTGCAACAAAGACATTTAACCACAGACTTGATGAAGTGGCAGTCATCATTTTTGGTAAATGTCGCAACATTCTTGACACGTTTTCCTGTTACCACTCCCTAAATATTTCAGATAAAACCATTTTCTGTTCTGTTTTGCATGCGTCTTAGTTCCTCGATTTAACGTCTGTCATTCAGAGGGATTAATCATGGCAGATTCTTTGTAACCTGTAATATAATTCACAAGTAACCTTTTACATTCTTTGTCTGGAGTGCATCCAAGTAATCATCTAAACAAAGTGATGCCATTATTGATTTCCTTCTCTCTCTGATGTGTTCATCAATCACTTCAGACAGCCTCTGAGGAGAGAACCCTTCAAAGGAAGACACTACTTTGATAACAGACAGGATTTTCCCACCAAAACGGCTAATTAACGTAAGACTAGTCGGTGGGGAACTTATCGGTTATTGGATTAGTCTCTGGACAGTTCCTCCTCTTCCTTGTGTCGATTCTGATTTGTTCGATTTGAATGTTGAGATTTCAAAAAGATCAGACTTGGACAGCATTGCTATTTCGGTACAAACCTCACAAGCCTGCCCTTGAGTACACTGACATGACTGCTTTCTTTTAGTTTCCAATGGATGAAGTTATTGACGACCTAATCAGTCTTGAATCCGGGTTCAACGACGGAGGCTTGGATTGCATGGAGTCTAACCTTATGATGCAAAACAATGTAAGTATAAATCCCATCAACATCTACACAGTAACGCTTTTAAATGTACATTTTCAAATGCGACAGACTATTTTCTTTTGATTCCTGCACAATCCGTTGGTGTTGTGTGCTCACGTTATTGCAGTTATGCTCAGCGAATGACTTCTGTGTTTTTAAGTTGAATTGGGGACATGAAAGTGAAGTCTCCTCAACCCAGTCTTTTGGGCGCAGGCTTGACGTGCTTGGGAAAAAGGGGACCTGTCTTAGTTTGGGGTCGGATTAAGTCTGGAGATGAGTCAAAGTTCATTCGGGGCTTAGCAACATTTCTCACATTACTCAAGACGACCGACAATGCAGATTAAGTTAAAAAGGAGGATGTTTTTGCACATAGGGTAAAAAAGTTGGGACAAAAGAAGACTTTAAATGTATAGTGACTGTCTCACTGCAAGCCCTATCAGTGGCATTCATGGCCAGGAAGGAATTCTAAAACTCTCGGGAAAAAATGTGTGACAAGCGGTCCATTTGGCCGGGAACATAGCAACACCTGAGCCACATACAGGGAGAGTTTGTGGGATGGGAACCCTGGGAATCTGTCCGGACTCCTTAAATACAGAGGAAGACAGATTGGTGCACAAAAGACTCACACACCCTGATAAAGTGACACACAGCCAAACACAACAGATACTGTGACAGAGTAGGAATGAGAGGGGGGAGGAAAAGATAATGCTGGGGAGGGGTGAGAGATTTAGTCGGAGAGAGTTACCGAGCCGTTGGATTGGGCTAATGCATACACTCCCTATGGGCTTGTTCAGAAATGATACCATGCTTAAATGGATCAATTCATCCTAATTAGTCATACAGTATAATGCATCACGTCGTCTCGCCGTGTCAACACATCCAGGAACATAGACGGGAGAGAGACTGAAGTGATTGCAAAAGGAGTCGTAGGGGAATTGTTGCAATCTCTCACTTTGATAAGCACTTGTGTCCCCTCCTCCTCCTACTCTTCTCCTCCAATCTGAGTGAGATAATGAGAAAGACGCAAACCAAACCAACTGCCGATATCTGACATGTCTGCAGTTCCTTCCGTTTGGTTTCTTCTGCTTTTGCTTCCCATCTGCGACTTGCCATGCAGCCGTATCACGTTCACCAGTCTGGCAGTCAGATTTGACACACAAGTCTTGGATACAATTGGCTGTGCGCATCGTGGAATGCATGGTGGCTTCTGTAGCCTGTTCCCATAAATACACAAATGCGAATTAGACACACATGTGTGTCAGCACGCTATATCTTGACATCTCCCCGGTCTGTGAAAAGACGCCATTATCGCAGAACCGATGCACGCTTTCCCAGACAAGAAGGGACCCGTAGGAAAACAGTTTTGCCTCTGTTCAAGCAGTTGACCTAGCTAGTCTTCTCATCCAATGGGAGGCTATTTGCAGCACAGAGGACATCTCTGTGTTAGGAGCACTTTCAAGTGGAGGGGTTTTGGAAAGGGTGAAAGGGTGGCATTAGCAGATCAAGGCACGAAGTCTGGACAAACCAAACCTCAGACGGCTGCAAGCTGTTGGAGGTTCGGCTGAGATGGGGTAACGCTGGAGGACCACCCTTCATTGACCTGGTTCCAGCAAGGTTAAGTTCTTGTTAGTCTTTTTTCACTCTTTTTACCACAAGATGAGCAGGCGATCTGAACATGAAAAAAGGGCTCTGTCCTGCTGAGGGAGACATGTGGGTACTACAACCCCCTGCTGGGAGGGCCAGAGCCAGAGGCCTGCGGGCTGACAACCTTTCTCTGATCCCTTCTCTTGTCATTAGATGTCGATGACAAACAAAGCCACACAGCAGCTAAAAACAACTATTTGTGCTGTGGCTTTTGTGAGAGTGTGAATGCTTTTACATTACATTACATGTTAGACGCTTTTATCCACAGCGACTTACATACTCAATACTGTGGGCGATCCCCACAGGAGCCATTTGGGGTGAAGTGTCTTAGGGACACAACGACATGCTGACTGCAGTGGGGTTTGAACCTGTGCTCCCCTGATCCAACACCAACGCACTACCCACTGCGCCACACATGTCCCCTGTGACTGACATCTTATCTTTCTCTCCCCCCCTCTTCTCTGTCCTACAGGAGTCCCTCAGTGGCAGCATGCTGGATCTCTATGGGGGTGAACAAGGTATGAACGCCCCTACCCCAGAAAGCTCACTGTAGAAAAGGAATCCTCAGGTATGAAATCATGCCATAGCTTTAACCGAAGAACAACGCATTTAATAACATGCTCACATTGATGATCAAGTTAAAAACACACACATTTTGCTTGTTGGTTTAAGACATTTAGGAAACAAATAAAGGCATATTTCTTATAAATGAAAGCTAAAGTGTGGTGCCGCAAAGTAAGGCATTGTTTCTAAAACCCAGTCCAATTGCATGTCTCAGACAAATGTCGATTTGTGTCCTTTTTGAGAAACAGAGCCCTTTTTTTTTCTTCCAATGGTTCCACTAATAGACTGCAGAAACGTGTAGACTTTTTGTCACGGTGCAACAAATAAATAAATACTAACAAAGGGCCCTTTAAGACATTTCTTATTAATGTCATGCATCAAGCAAAGTAGCCTAATTGATTTAGGAAATAGAAAGGACGCCCGAAGAACCCTTTACTCTCCACGGGTAAATAAGTAAATTGCCATCTGTTACGTTTGAGCGCGGGCAGAGAGGACAATTGGCTGTTACACAGACTTTAAATTGTCCTGATTGAATCAACAGAGACAAATTGGGAAATCCAATCTCAGGTCCCCAATTATGTAATTTGGAAGAATGTGAATACAAATATGGATGCACTGGCATTTTTGTCCCCCATCCAGTGTAGTGAATTTGCCAAAGTGTCCTAATTACGGTAGTTAAAAAGTGATCCCCATTTTGGCGTCCACAATGAGCTTCAGACATGCTGGACGGGATATATTGGGCTTATTCAGTGTGTGTGTGTGTGTGTGTGTGTGTGTGTGGTCAAACTAGTGTCTGGGGTGTGGGCTAATGAACGGGAATTCCACATTCTGGCTGCCCCGGCCCCTGAACTCCCTCAAAACAACCGATTGTGTGTCTCCTGACTGGACCTTTTGTGGCGTTTTGCGTTCTTACGTTTTCTAAATTAGTGTGCGTTGCTAATAAAGTTGTTCTCCTTCTCTCGACAGAACTCGACACAAGAGGGATGGCCAAAGAGAGACAGAAAAAAAACAACCATAATCTGAGTAAGTGTCTGCCGCCGCCTTTCAACTCCCTCACAGTATATCATCTGAAATGACTTATAGCTAGCCTTTAGCGCAGCAGGACACAATGTCTTCATTCACTTTTTCTTCTTCTGCTTGTTCAGTCGAAAGAAGGCGAAGATATAACATCAACTACAGGATCAAGGAGCTTGGGACGCTCATACCAAAGTCGAATGACCCGTAAGTTGCACAATCTGAATGCATCTATTGAAACAACAACCCGTCTTTGCGGCATTTGTCATGGAAATAACTGCAAGGCCATTTTCCGGCGAGGACGAGCATATTCAAATCAGAGCACAAGGACATTTTAAACGTTGTTCATTGAATTCAAATGAGTACTCAAAGCACATTTCAGTCATATTTCAAGGGTGCACTTGAACTTCCATTGTAGTCGAAGCTCCACGAGCTGTACCTCCTCTCGCTGGGTCCCGGCAGTTCAGCGCAAAGCATGAATGATGAGGAAAGGGGTCAAATGCAAAGAAGCAGGCCGAGCCATTTGGAAGCAAAGTTCGAAGCACAATTGGAACATGGAGATGGAGTGTGGCGCCGAATTGAAATCCACCTGCCATCTTTCCACAAATTGAACTTTGCTTTAAATTTAAATGGAAGGTTACCGTTGTCATCGCGCCATTAACACGAGATAAAGGAGATTATTAATGCTGATCACACCAACCTCTCATTCCTTTGGAAAGGACAATTTTACTACAGCTCCCCTTTACTTAAAAGGAAGCAATAATATCTGCAAAGGAACGACTTGTACTCTAGCACCTCGAGTCCAATACTCCATTTTCTGCTCCGTCTTCCTACTTAGCACTCACCTATTTTTACTCGAGGATTAATTTTACCGAACAAGGAGGTACGAGAATGGACTTTCCACATAGCTACTTATCTATTCTATTAAAATTCCCATTCCCATGTAATGTCCAAGGATGAATAATTGCCCCATGTAAATCACCTTTTCTTATTCATATCATAAAAGCCGAAAAAACCTCTGTGTTAAAACTTTTCCCCCCCGTTTCTTTCTTCTCATTTTTTACGGAGGATATTCTGCCGACATCAGGGGGTTCTGAATTAAAGGTTATCTTTTACATTTCTCCTTTCTGCAGAGACATGCGCTGGAACAAAGGCACCATCCTGAAGGCCTCGGTGGAGTACATAAAGTGGCTGCAGAAGGAGCAGCAGCACGCTCGGGAGCTGGAGAGCCGTCAGAAGAAGCTGGAGCAAGCCAACAGGAGACTTCTGCTGAGGATCCAGGTAAGAACGGCCTACACGTCGGCATGTAGTTCACATCTTAAGAATCAAAAGTAGATTAGAGGTTACCTGTTATGCAAAATCCACTTCTTCATGTCTTTTACACATAAAGACATGTCCCCTCTGTGTAAAAAGATTCTGAAAGTTTCAGGAAAAAAGATTCTCTCTCTTTTTGTCCTGATCCATTTTTAAAAATCTGCCTGAAAATGAGATTTTGGCCACTTTTTAATGTCATAACGATGTGTTGTCTTGTGTTACCATTAGCCAATCAGCAACCAAGGTAACTTCCCCCCCCCCCCCCCTTATCACCTGAATCTCCTCCTAGAGCACCATTGAGTTCTTTGTAACCAAATCTCTCTCAGAAGGGCGTGGGGAGGGGCTCCTTATCTTCATCTAAAGTAACAGACAGAGAATCAGCACTTTGGAAACAGGGCTGAAACAGAGGGGATTATGGGTAATTCTGCAATGATCTGTTTGGTGTTTGGAGCCAAACACTTCAGAGACATGTTTTGTATATACATGTAATATATTGATGAAAAACAGTGTAATACGGGACCTTTAAATCAGTGACATTAGCTAGGATATGCTGGGTTTGCTAATAATGGATTATGACAGACATCTTTTCACGTTCTTCCTAAGAATTATGACTTTACTGAGACTGATGTCTTATTATTGATCTATTTTAAGCAGCTTCCTCCACAGAGGACTCATTCTGACAATCCACCTGACCCTAATTTCCCCCCCAAACACCCCCTGCTGTTGTTTACATGAGGGTCCTTCCACTCCCCCATCCCTTAATGCTCAGTGCTAATGAATACACACAATAAACCCAGCACTTTTCAGTGGGAAATAACCATATGCCAATGATGGGAAGAACACAACATCTGTCATCGTCTTTAAAGATGACCAAACTATCCGAGAAATAGTGACCACAACTGACGTCAAAAGGACAACAAACAAAGGTCAAACGGATGAGTAGTTTCCATTTGAACTAAACGTGTGTGGGAGTGTGAGAAATATCCAAAGTGTGGGTGGAAAAAGGTGGGGGGATTTTCTCAACACTAGAACATATTTAAATGATCTCTACTCATGGTTTATTTCCCCTTTACTTTCCAGGAACTTGAGATCCAAGCACGAGCACATGGCCTCCTAAACATGGCTTCAGCGTTGGGGACGGTGGAGCTGTCCTCTCACCTCCTGAAGCAGCAGCAGCAGCAGCAGCATCAGCAGCAGCAGCAGCAGCAGACGTCTCCCCAGGCCCAGCAGCCCCCCATCTACCAGGAGGACCCTAACAGCGACTACCTCCAGAGGCTAGGGGGTCTTCCTGCCACCATCCCCAGTGCCGCCGGGCCCCAGGACCACATCCAGGGCGCAGACGGCTGCCCCACCTTCTCCGACCCGCTGTCCCACTTCACAGACTTCTTCAGCTCCACGCTGAAGGAGGAGCACCGGCTGGACGAGATCCTGATGGACGACCCCCTGTCCCCCTTCGGCACCGACCCCCTCCTCTCCGCCGGATCACCGGGAGCCGGGTCCAAAGACAGCAGCCACCAGAGCAGCTTCAGCTCTGGGGAGGACGAAGAACTATAGGTGCCTCTCTACAGGAACTCTCTTCACTGCAGTAGTCCCCAGTGGGAAAGGCCATTTAAAGACAATACTGACCTCTCACTGGGTCCTTTAAAGGTCACCTGTCATGCTATTTTTAGGCAATAGCATAGGTCTCAGATATATCATTTTTTTTTAAAAACATGTCTAGCACTTTGAATTGTCGCGTACAGAAAAGTGCTATATAAATAAACTTGCCTTGCCTTGCCTTGCGCCTATGAAGTGTTTTGGTCAAAAAACCAAACAGATCACCCATTCTAGCCATGCCTCATATCCATCTATTTCTCTTCCTGTTACAAAAGTGCTTATTCTGGGTATGAACAGGTCTCTCTTGAGAATGAGACTCCGTGTCTCAATGAGATTTTCACCTGTATAAATAAAGGCTAAACTTTTTAAACTTTTTTAAACTGAAAAATAAAAATAAAATAAGAGGGGGCGGGGCTTATGCCGGCTCATGCGGGACCTGGCAGATACTGTCTCAAATGCTGCGGTGATGAAATACAAGGATTATTAGATCAAGGATTCTCTCTGAAACAGTCTGGAGCTCAAAGGCTTTCTCTCTTGCCGGTTATACCACAAGGTGAGTTCCTTTTTATTTCCTGCTTCTTCACACACATGCTCTCCAGTACAGGTTAGCTCTGAGTGTTAGCGATGCTAATGTAAACACCGACCATATTACGTCCAAAACAGTCGGGCTGCTCCTGTTCCTCCATCAGCTCTTTTTTGTATACTTTGTACAGACAATGTTTCTCTGCCTCCCACATAGAGCGGGAACAGACTCACAAGAAAAAGGGAGTCATGTGTCAGCCTTTAATGTAAATAACTACTGTTTTTTAAAACACTGGTAGCTGTACACTGTAAATATGCAAAGTAATCACTGGAAAACTGTCCTTTAAAAACAAAAAAAGCACTGCTTCACAAAAGGATTGAAAAGCAGTTGCATATGTGCCTTACCATTATCGTCTTGTCCGGATGTACTCACCACGATGCCTAACCTTTGTTAGTCTCTTTTCAGTGTATTTGTTAAATAATGTATTTATATGTGTTTTAATCCATGTATTCTCGAAAAATATATATATTATTATCTAACATGTTATCTTTTTTATTCTTAGTAGGGGTGGGAAAAATATAATAAACCGCTTTTTTTGTCATACATGATTTTGACTTCCTGTTGTCATCTCACAGAAGACATAATATACTTGAGGTGTGTATTAACACACCCTCGATACAAAATACACACAACATACGGACATTGTTATACCAAAATACTACATGAACTCCACTTCAAAGGAGAAGAAAATAAGTAATAAGAAATGGAAGTAGAAATATCTAGAATTTGAAAAAAGCATTATTATAGTATGTACTATTACAGTATTTGACTAAATCATACAATACAAACAATGTTTTATTCCAATATACTCCATTAACTCCACTTCAAAGGAGAACAAAATGTAACTAATGGAAATTAAAATAATAACATAAACACGACTAATTATACAATATACTAATTAGGGATGCCAGCGATTATTCGATTATTCGAATATTCGCTACAGTCTCCATAATCGAATATTATTTTTAAAAATCGATTTTATTTATATATATATATTTTTTTTATTTATGTATTTTTTTTTTTTTCTGGCTTATTTTCAACCAAAATATATATAAATATATATATATGCTAATAATAGTAATAGTATTAATAATTGTCATTGGTCACACCACCAGTTTGTTTTACTGTAAACTTGGAGGAAGCCTGCGTGCAGAGCAGACTGCTGCTGCAGCATGCTACACACCGACCCCGCCCCCCCTCTCCCTCACACGTGCGACTAAAGATGAACAAAGCGGCAGGTAAAAAGAGTTCCTCCTCGTGGAACTACTTCGAACTTACAAGTCCAAAGGAAGTTAAATGCAAGCTCTGCGAAAAGACGTTGGTCTATCACAGCTCAACCTCAATAATCGATTATTATTCGCCAGGGCTGCCGAATAATCGATTTTGATCATGGTCAGTTTCTGGCAACCCTAATACTAATAATACTTTATACTATAATAGAGTTTTTATAGTTGAGTTTGAAAAAATAATGATAATATTGAAAGAAGAAGAAAGAAGAAATGTCTAGAATTTGAAGAAGCATTATTATGTTATATTATTACAGTAGTTTGTGTTCTACATTGAATGGAAGATCTTTTTCCCGCACAGTCTTTGAAAAACATACAATATATTTTCAGCATTGTACAAATGAGCTCTCTTTGCTGAATGTAAACTCAACACATGATGGTAGAAATATGATACAACAAGATGACCAGCGGCTGACTGAGTGTAAAACCTCTTGCTGGACGGCAGCAAGGCAGAGAGATTGAACAAAGGCAGGAAGGTTTCACAGTGGAAGGTGAAGGGCCGGCTTACAAGATGGCTGATTGGCAATGAGTGGCAGAGAGGAGGGAAATTGGATAATAAAGACAAGTAGAGAAGGAGTAATAATTCTTATGAGCCTACTGTGAGCTGATGAGCCCTCGAGGATGAATAACGGCGAGGCATGAAGAGCTGCTCTGAGAGCTGTTAGCTAAAGTTTCCTGTGAGGTAAGACCAGGGCCGCCCCTCCCTACAGGCTGATCATGCAGACTGCGTGGGGCCTCACCTCGCGGAGGGGGCCTCTTGTCGCGGAGGGGGCCTCATGTCGCGGAGGGGCCTCATGTCGCGGAGGGGGCCTCATGTCGCGGAGGGGGCCTCTTGTCGCGGAGGGGGCCTCTTGTCGCGGAGGGGGCCTCATGTCGCGGAGGGGCCTCATGTCGCGGAGGGGGCCTCATGTCGCGGAGGGGGCCTCATGTCGCGGAGGGGGCCTCTTGTCGCGGAGGGGGCCTCATGTCGCGGAGGGGGCCTCTTGTCGCGGAGGGGCCTCATGTCGCGGAGGGGGCCTCTTGTCGCGGAGGGGGCCTCATGTCGCGGAGGGGCCTCATGTCGCGGAGGGGGCCTCATGTCGCGGAGGGGGCCTCATGTCGCGGAGGGGGCCTCTTGTCGCGGAGGGGGCCTCATGTCGCGGAGGGGGCCTCTTGTCGCGGAGGGGCCTCATGTCGCGGAGGGGGCCTCTTGTCGCGGAGGGGGCCTCATGTCGCGGAGGGGCCTCATGTCGCGGAGGGGGCCTCACCTCGCGGAGGGGGCCTCATGTCGCGGAGGGGCCTCATGTCGCGGAGGGGGCCTCATGTCGCGGAGGGGGCCTCTTGTCGCGGAGGGGGCCTCTTGTCGCGGAGGGGGCCTCATGTCGCGGAGGGGCCTCATGTCGCGGAGGGGGCCTCATGTCGCGGAGGGGGCCTCTTGTCGCGGAGGGGGCCTCATGTCGCGGAGGGGGCCTCTTGTCGGGGAGGGGCCTCATGTCGCGGAGGGGGCCTCTTGTCGCGGAGGGGGCCTCATGTCGCGGAGGGGCCTCATGTCGCGGAGGGGGCCTCATGTCGCGGAGGGGGCCTCATGTCGCGGAGGGGGCCTCTTGTCGCGGGGGGGGCCTCATGTCGCGGAGGGGGCCTCTTGTCGCGGAGGGGCCTCATGTCGCGGAGGGGGCCTCTTGTCGCGGAGGGGGCCTCATGTCGCGGAGGGGCCTCATGTCGCGGAGGGGGCCTCACCTCGCGGAGGGGGCCTCATGTCGCGGAGGGGGCCTCATGACGTGGAGGGGCCTCATGTCGCGGAGGGGCCTCATATCGCGGAGGGGGCCTCATGTCGCGGAGGGGGCCTCATCTCGCGGAGGGGGCCTCACCTCGCGGAGGGGGCCTCATGTCGCGGAGGGGGCCTCATCTCGCGGAGGGGGCCTCATGTCGCGGAGGGGCCTCATGTCGCGGAGGGGGCCTCACCTCGCGGAGGGGGCCTCATGTTGCGGAGGGGGCCTCATGTCGCGGAGGGGGCCTCATGACGTGGAGGGGCCTCATGTCGCGGAGGGGCCTCATATCGCGGAGGGGGCCTCATCTCGCGGAGGCCCCGACCCCCCCACCACAAGTTGGCCGGGGGCGGCCCTGGGTAAGACGCATCAAGTGATCCAAACTGCAGGAAACTGTTGATATCATTAATAAAGTTAAGTGACAGAAAGTTTGTTTGTGACACAAAACTTTGACCTCATTCCGATCATGAATCTGATTTGTGTATTCATTCCAAATGCATGCATTAATAATACAACAAACACACGAGCGCCGATACTTCCCAAATGGATTTTCTCCAAATCAAAGCCTCTCTGAATTAATCTTTAAGGGTGTTATTAGCGCGTGTTTCTCTGAAATGAAATCAAAACATTCCTCGCTCCTTTTTACCCGCAAATAAGGCCCGAACCAATCAATCGCGCTCTACAGAGAAAAGTCCAACTACAAAGCGGGGAGTGATGTTTACGTGTAATTGGCCAAAGCAGTTATGGAAGAAGGTAAATATGGATTTCCAGGAAAGGGTATCTAAGAAAGAGTCAGCATGATTACAATTTCAAAAGGCTCAATTTACATTTTGTAATTCAATGATTTTTTTTCTCATCTTACCCAACTTGGGAAAAACACACACATCCAATTAGCTGGATGAAAGTTAGGGGTAGATGAATACAAATACTCTCTACCTTAATGGGAGTATTGACAGAAATACTATTTTTTTGAAGGCTTACCTCAAGAGACAAAGCCCCGAAAAGTCAAATTAAACTTCCTCACATTAATCATTCCTCATATCAAAGGCCATCATGGACAAAGTTCAAGGCCAGTTACGCGCCGGCTTCAAAAGGAATGTGGTCGGATGAGGCAACGGTGACATCAGAACAAGCGACTTTTTATTTGGAATATCGCAGCTCATCAACCCACGCTTTCGGAGACTCACAGGAAAAAGTGTCTACAGTGGACTAAGAAAGGTATCATGCAGCACTGTTATGTTAGAGACATTAGCTGAGAGGAAGACGTCAATTTAAACATCTACAGAAACATTTGGGAACGTTTGTAATCCTTCTCACGTCCTCCGAATAAGAAACAGATTTCAGCTATGCGCCCAAAAGTGAGCACCTTGTAAAAACAATCTTTCCACGTTGTGTGTGTGTTACTAATGCATGCACAGCAAAATGGTCTCCTAAAAATAATGACCTCACTCTTAGGATAACAAGCTGGCTGCTGTGTCATATTTCAAACAGCAGGTGGCAGCAGTGTGCTGTGCTTATTCATCAAAAGTAAACCCAAAGCAGAAGAGTGGGACAACATGTGTGGTGGATTATTTAAAACAAAACACAATCAAGTAAAATAAAAAGAGTCTAACGAGACTACTTGCACATATGGCGTAAGTTCCTCGGCAGTATAAGCTAAAAGTCTGTAGGTAGTTCCTATACTTCCTGGTAGCGACTGACAAATCTAAAGAAAGCAAGTGATGTTGTGAAGCTCACAGCGGAGTCGTTCTGTCACCAAAACAATGTTGTCAGGCCTCCTGCCACCCACCAACACTGACACGCCACTGAGGAGGAGAAGCTGTCACCTGTGCACATGCCACAGCTGCCAGAGAGCTACACTACACTCACCTGTCGAGCCTGCCATTGGCAACTCTTAATCACCTCCTGCTGAGGTGACTCACTTCTCACACACACACAAAGGGCCCGTACACACACACACACACACACACACACACACACACACACACACACACACACACACACACACACACACACACACACACACACACACACACACACACACACACACACACACACACACACACACACACACACACACACACACACACACACAGGGCCCACAGTCACACACAAACAAGCCTAATCAAATGTGCAAACACACACAGATATGCATACACACGCGCACAGGTGTGTATCTCACACAGCTAGCGGAGGGGAAAAAATACCCACCTAAAAGCCCTCATCAGTATCTTGGACTGTGACAAGACTAGTGCACAAATTAGGTGAAATTTGAGTGGGAATAACAATATGACAGGCGGCAGGGAAGCACCAAACATCAAGTGTCATATCTATTTTCAGCCAGGAATTCGGAGCGGTGAGACAAACAACACCGTGCTGCCTCTCAATCGGTCAGCCTCGCTCCTGGAAGTGTGGCAAACTAGGCCTCGGTTGGAGTTTTCACTCCAGGAGACAATAGGAAATGATCTGAAGTCGAGGTCAACGTTGAAATAGAAGAGGACAACAATTAATTTAATTTCCTTTTTATTTCTTCCATTCATGGCGTGCACAACTTGATGTATAACAATTATTTACAACACATGTCTCTATAAACAGACGATACCTGAAAAGGAGCAGGGCGAAGAACATAATCTTATATTACCTGCCCCTTTCTTAAATAATAATAATAAATAGATGGTCTGTCCTTCAGATTTTCTTATTCACAGCCAATCATAACAGTATCGTGGGAAAATAAGAGAAACACAAAAACGTACAAAAAAGAAATACTTAGTTCCCACTTGACCGTTAACGGAAAGAAACAAAACATCACATGAAGAAGGAAAAGGGAAACATCTACTGGAGCATCATATGAGATGATAAGGAGCAACATCAAGTAATTCCTGCCATGATTCTTTCGGGCATCGGCCGCCATGCTGCTTTTATTAAAGACCACACCCTGCCCAGCGCTCCACAAACTCCCACGTCACGAGACGAGGCCCCACGTGCATTAACGATGGAACACAAGAGAAGTGAAAAAAAGAGTGGCTGGGCCTTCTCGAGATGCTATAAAATTAATGCGATTCCCAGAGTTTTTATGAATCGAGCCAGATGCCAAATACATAACTTCAAACAAATTGACTTCCAATTATTGGTGCGGCACACCACTTCCAGATGTGCAACAGATGGGGCCGGGGCGACCAAAGGTGTCTCAACCCGCGCTTTGTGTTATTCCGCAGTAAAACGGCAGTACAGTTGTATGTGTTTTAAATCACCGTGGGCTGTGGGCTGGAGGTGAAGGGAAGGACAGAGGGATCGCGCCGGCAAAAAAGAAAAATGAAAGCACATCATTAGGAACATGTAAATGTACGCAGCACAGACAGTGGAGCTCCATATGTAGCATTACTGCAGCCGGATATTATGTAAAGGCAGATGAGATGTTGAGGCTGAAAGCTGGACCTGAATCAAGGAGGTGGGGGATTCACAAATGTAAATGTAAATGTGATCTCTGCCCTATCTCACAGTGCTGGGATTAACTGGTAAAAAGGAACAATTATGGGTCTCGCTTTTTTTGTGCATATGTTAATAGCTTACAATATCCTTGCATGCATAAAGTACATTAGATATGATTAGAAGATATCCACAATACGCAGCTTTATAAACTAGAAGGTTTTACCATAAGTAGCATTGCACTCTGTTCAATTGTTCATAAAGTCTCTGCCTGGAAACTTTCCATAATTTGATTAGTCACTGTGAAAGCTACGTCGAAGTAAAACAAAAGTGATTCCGAGTGAGAAAAGTCGCTGAGCACGGACTTCTTTTCACCGCGCAGGAAACTAATAGAATATCCAATAGTGCTACGGTGCCCTGGGAGGGTCATGGCTCTGATCCCATTATTACCACAGACTCGGGCCCTGAGGGATCCAAAATGGCTGTGTGTTTTTCCCAGAGCCCATAGTGAAGCAGTCTACTGGGGCCCTATCTACTTAACTAGCAGTCTGCCTGAGCACCACAGGTCCCCCCCTCTGATCCTGGGGGCCAAAGAGCCTCCCCACGTATCTCAGGCTGTCTATTCAAATACAGTGGAGAGCGGGGAGCGTTGTGCTCGGCCACCGTACCTCAGAGCTGCTTTTAATTCCCCCCCCGCTCTGGCTGAGTTGTATGCTAATCCAACTAGCGTCCCTCTGTATGCACACACACTCCAACACACACTTTAACCTTGTGTAATCTGGGTAACCTTGGACTGAATGGAAGCTGCTGGAGAGTGGTCCCCAAATGGTTTCAAATTCAAAATTAGGAGCGATGGCTAACGGTCCCCCTTAACGGCGGGAAAGCCCTTTGCTGCGCCTACAAAATAAAACAAAAATAGGCTTGTTTTCCTCTGTGTTTCGGGTGCAGCTGGGTAAATGTTTGCGCATGGGGGTGCTGGGTGTTGGGGGAGTGCATCATGATCATCATTAGCAGGGGATGATAATTGGCGCAGTGTGGACCCCTGCGTTTGGGTTCTCTGATGGGCATCTCGTCTGCATTATTCATTCATTTTACCTCACTCCGATTCTCCCTCCCCTGATCCCTCTCTCGACCCGGGCCTTTGGAGCCGGACTCATCTATTATAGATGGGTAATTGTTTATTAAATGCAGGCCTGACCCTATTATGCCTATTACCTATGTGCTGCACATCATTGTGGCGGGTTTTTCCATATTCTAGAAGATCTGACAATCCCCTGTCGTGAGGCCGCTTTGGCAAGTGTCAGCATTCATGGCTGAGGATGGAGAAAGAGAAAGAGATAGAGATGGGGAAAGAAGGGAGCGCCGGCAGGGAGGAGAGGATGATGAAAAATAAAGCTAATGCCCGGGCGGCTGCTACTGGCCAGAGAAGAATCTCTCTGCGTCTCCTCCAAGGCTCGGTGGATGGAGGCAAAGACAAAGGGTGAGCTAAAGAGACGCTTTGCTTCTCATTACACTGACTCCTAATCTACCTCTGCCCTATCCTGGGCAATCCCCGCTCCGGGCGTTTGGAGGCGAAAGCTTCAAACCAGGCAGTTTGTCCAAAGCGGATTCATTACCTTAGATAGGACTAGCAAAAATGTCACATTTAAAAACTCACACCGGGACAAACGGACACTAGAGGTCAGTGTTGTAGCAGAGTTCAGATGCGCCTCTCTTCTCAGACAACAGTGAGCAGACACAGACATTAGGATAGCAGCAAAAATAATTCAGGTAATGGAAATGAAATGATTAAGTTCAGTTAATTACTCGGCAGCTTAGGCAAATCAGCTTAACTTATATCAAAATCATCATTTCAGCCAGAACGGCAGATTCTCCAAGAAAAACGATACCTGGCCAACATGTACTTACACCACTGTATGCAAAGCAGGATAACGGATTCGATCTCATACATGTGGCAGCGACGAAAATAAACGTGCTATGAGCATTCAGTGCTGGGGGAAACACGCAGGGTCCATTTAGAGCTACAGATGGTTCGGGTGCTTGGTGACATGTTTCTTTGTCAAGTATTCATATCACCTCGGTATCACTTGGCAGTCCCGCTAAATGCCAACTTCCTGTTCGGGGAAAACTGTTAAAAGTGTTCGCTCTCGTACTGTCAAATAAGTCAAAATACTCAGACTGACATCTGTACAACACAACACAGAGGAGAAAGGGAAAACATGGCCCGGGTTGGATGCACTGCTGTGCTGCGGTATGATGTAGTGATCTGTATGATGGCATGTCACTGGTTATTGGCTGGGTTGAGAGTGATTAACATGGGGTGTTAATTAGTGGGTCGTCAGGAGTGGGTGTGTGGCTAACGACACGGCTCCGAACAGCTCGGTCACACATAAACACACGGCGCAGCTCAGGCCTTCTCTCACAATTAAAACGAATTTCACAATTAGTGCCAAGGAGAATAATTTAAATGACATATCTTAATATGTTAGTTAATCAAGGGCTGGAAAGAAGATACTGGAAATTAAATAAATCCGACGGAAACACAGAATCTGGGGACAATTCAAAGAGCATTGTAGGAAGACTATAAAGAAGGCATTGCAGTCTCCATTTGCAATTAGGTCAACTGATGGCTTTTGAGGAACAAACACAGAACATGCTCAGATCAGTCAAATTAAGCTGTTAAAGGTGGGGTAGGTAAGTTTGAGAAACCGGCTCGAGCTCGTTAGCATTTGAAAATACACAACCGGAGAACATCTGCCACTTCCTTATAGAGCCCCTCCTCCAACACACACGAACGCGCACATGACCAATGAGGGCACGAGAGAAGTTTGTGCCCCGATGGAAGACTGACAGGCAGGTACAGTTGGCCAACCAATCCGTTTAGCCGGGCCGGCTAAACGGATTGGTTGTACTTTGTACAGTATTACGGCTTCTACAGATGACATTTTTTATGGATTTTTTGTCAAAGCACTTTAGATATTCATTGCTATCGGGATGTTAAGAGCATTCCATGGAATATAACAACAAAGTGTATCTCGAGCCGGTTTCTGAAACTTACCCCACCTTTAAGTGAATAAATAATACAAATCATACTCTTCATATTTGTTACCCTTCATTATGTGTTATTTACTGATACAAACAACAGAAGGCAAGAGTGTTGCCATTTAGAATTACTGGACAAAAACACCACAAATGTCACTGTATTGAGTGGACTACAAAACCAAACAAATCTTAAATTAATAATAACATTAAAATAATGGCTTTTCAACAAGTGCAAATCAGTGACGCATTAGTTACAATATTTGTTGCTAATTTAACACCACTCGTACTGAAATAGAGGCAGTATCTCCAGTCGCGGATTTGCCGTAATGCTGTCGAGTTGATTGGCAGAGTGAGAGGAGAGTGAGTGAGGGAGTAAGAAGAGAGGAGGGGAGTGAGTGAGTCGACGCCTCCTCTTCCCAAAGCTTTATTTATTCCTCCAGCATCCAGCCCGCTGATGAGGCAGCCACGCACACCCTCAAAGCCTTCCCCACAATGAGCTCGCTGCTCTTTCAATGGGCTTATCTGTTGTGCTGCGTTCAGTAAATAATGCCTCGCCTGTCAGGGGCCTCGAACGCATCATCCACGTAGCTAATGCTATGTCGGGATTAGCGATGAAGGCTCGTCACCGGGAATGGGACACAGTTTATAGGACCCTCCGCCCCGAGAGGAACAAATAGGATGTAATTAAGGAGACATGAGGAGGTGTACACACACAAACACATGCTCTCACTTTAACTCCAAATGCCTCTTTCTTAGTGCCCCCCCCCCCCTCTGTACATTATGGAATTTGTCATGTTCAGTTGCAGCTGTCATAGCTAGAACAGTGTGCGCTAATGTGTGTAATCTGCTTTGCAACACATCAATTATGATGGATATTGCTCCAGCGCCATGCTTCCAGGGTTTTTATACAAGCCTGCAGGGGAATCAGTCTTTTCTTGTTAGGCAACCTGTTTGGTAAATAATGATCCACTTTGAGCGCGGCTGACGGCGTATAATGCGCTGTGTGTGTGTGTGTGTGTGTGTGTGTGTGTGTGTGTGTGTGTGTGTTTGTACACATGCAGTTAGCGTGTGTGTGTGTGGTGCGCAAGGATCAAGCCGACTAGATCAAAAAACACTTACGCACAGGCTGGAATTCAATCATACTGTGTGTGTGTGTGTGTGTGTGTGTGTGTGTGTGTGTGTGAGTGTGTGTGTGTGAACAACCCTATGTGGAAACTGAACGTGCTACGAGCCCACATGTACAAACTATACATATTATCAGTGACTTGTTAAAGTATTTCCAGAGCTGTGTGAGCTAACAAAGAGGAAGAAAGTTAAATATTTAGATTTCACACTGTGTCAAACTAAATTGAATTTTCTCCAAATCAGGTTTTACCATTTTCTTTCTTGAAGGATGCTTCAGGGGTTCTCCTCCTCCTCCTCCTCTACTCACCTTCAATACAATCACTGCATCTGTTTTGCTCCCTTTATCTCCCTTTCCCGTAACTTTCCACTCTTTTCTTAGCTAAGTGAATTCTCCTCTTTCTTTCGCTTTGCTCGTGTCATAAATGATGTCTCTCCACCTTGCTGTTTCCAGGACGGGGCAGCAGACGCCATGGAGCGAGTGGCACAGATGTAATCTTCTACTTGCTCTGAAACCATTTGTTGCACTCCATTTCTCTCCATCTCTAACAAAGCTCGGTTTTGTCAGTCGCCCACAGAGTGGAGAAAAGGCCAACCCTCTTCAAACTTCTCCTTTGAATCATTCACCTCCTGGTTTCCCCACCTTCACAGCTGATCCAGAGCTACCTCCAACGGCCGAAACAGTAGTGGGGGAAAGGGTGTTTCTTTCACCGATTTCGACAAAACACACACGTTCGTCGTCTGACTTTTCAGTGAGGGGACGGAGCTTTTTTAGGACTCGGGGCTCCACCCTGCAAGCTAGTGTTTGGCTTGGGGAAGGGCTCTGGCTTTAGGGCCCTTTTGGGGGGAATCACATGGACACCCCTGTCAGATTCCTACTTCTCTTCCAGTATCAGTCTGGAGGTCAGAGAGGCAGGTAGCAGACAGGGAGAGAGGCTTCACTCACACATGAACACATTCTTTAGTGCCAGCATAAAACCCCCTTCGCTGCACTGGGACCCACTCACACACTCTTTTGGTGTGTGTGTTGTGGAAGTATACTGTACACAGGCTTCACAAAAGCGCTCTGATTTTGGTGGCTTACTCTGAGATTGGGACAGAAACCCCTGGATATTCTATTTACTCCATGCAAGCTGCCCCCCGATGTCCCATAAAGCCCCTCGCCTCTGAACTAAGCTGGGCAGGGTTAAAGCTCCCCAGCGACACAGGTACCTGCCCAGAGTGTGTGTGTGTGTGTGTGTGTGTGTGTGGATGTCTCTCTGCAGGTGTAATGTCTTTATTTATTAAGTGGCACCAGCAGATACAGGAGGAGATGGTGCAGCATGCCGTGCCCCGCAGCCATGCTATCCTTATGGCTTTTTAAAGATTGATACTGTTTAATGTTGTGGTTCCATCACGTGAGGAGGGCAGGAGACAATGTCTTACTCTTACTACTGAGCGTTAAAGGATTCAAGTCTATAAGCGTGGACAAATAAATGAAATGCAGGAAACTATTTACTAATACTTGAGGAAAGAGAATCTATTACTTATGTTACGCTCATTGAATATAAGCTGAGTCATTCTGCTGATTTGTCATGCTTTCGGTCTGTTAGTCTTATATTTCATGTGATGGAATTTGGAAAACGTCTCCTTCAATGATCCTTAAACGTGGGCTACGGGCCCAACACATTTCAGTAATTGCGGTTATAGAAAGTGAAAATGGTTGTCAATTTCTTCAGACTGAGCAAAAGCAACGGAGGAGTTTTAACTTTTTTTCCCACCGAAATATGACAAGAAAATGCTGGATGTCTGATGTGAACACTCTTTTTGACTGGAACTCAAAATGTAAAGGGTTTATCTTTCACGTCGAAGGAATAAGGAATTATTGCCACGACTGATTGGTAAGAAAAGAGAATTATAATCACTGAAAATAAGAAATAAATACCAAAATATGTCAAAATCACCAGGCAATCATTTAAAAATCTGTTAGACTTCTCTATAAGGCAACAAATATCAGAAAATCACGAATGTTTCTACACATCTGTTAGTCGTGTTTACAATCGAGCTGGGATGAGAATTTATTTTGCCTTTTCTCGTGAATGAGTGATTTCATAGACGCCCCACCTGCACCACACACACACACGCACGCACGCACGACACAGCACGCACAGCACGCACGCACGCACGCACGCACGCACGCACGCACACACACACACACACACACACACACACACACACACACACACACACACACACACACACACACACACACACACACACACACACACACACACACAGAGCCTCTAAAAACTGAAAATGAGGACATTTCCTCAGTATTCCCAGAGGCAGCATCACGCTGGCCAATGAGAGCGGCAGGAGATGCAGAAACCTGTTGGAACACACAGAGGTTATTCAAACTCTTCTGCCTGTTCTCTTCCTCTCTTTCCAAACTCTGTCCCCCTGCTCTACTTCCAGTGTGAGGGCATTAGCCTCTGCTTCGACGCACCTGTGTGCCTGGCAAACCCGTCATTCAAATTAACATATGACTTGCCGTCAAATACACTCGACCGGGTTTTCCTTTCTCGTCGTGCCAGTGAACTCCACAGTTCTCCCGGGTGCCGTTCCTCACTTGTTTACCTGCATAACTAATAATGTCGTTCAGACCCAACGACGGGGGATTGATGGAGTCTGACTGCGACCGACGAGATGCATTCACACGCAATGAGGAAGCGCGGTTTAATGGGAACCCAACGCGGACACACGCTGACCAAAATATCTCCCTGAAAAATAGATTTGTGCGCTATCATCACACCCGCCTTGTGTGTGTATTCGAACAGACAGACGGAGAGTAAAGAGAAGAGGAGGTGAAGACACTTTGTCTCAGCTCATGACTCCCCAACACTAAATATAGCGTCTGGATCTTTGTAGCCTCCGTCAGATCCCATATTTCAGTCTGACCCTAACTGAAGCTCAATCTCGTTTGTCTTTTTACTCCGTGACGCCCCTCTTTCACCGACTGAGCTTTGCCCAAATTTACAGCTAAGACAACAGAGCGTGGGCCTTTCAGATGTGTCATCTCAGTAAACTGCTCGTTTGTTAGCAGAGATGTTATACTCGCTGTCACGCCAGCGTCCCATCTTGTTTTGCCAGGTGGACGGGGGCCTTCCAGCTGCCTGTTTTGATCCAAAGCAGCTGGGAGGACGCGATACCCGTTTAGTCTGAGAAATCAGCTTGTACAAACAAACACCTCGCTTTCTCCGTGGCCCGTGCATCTGCCAACCATTATAACGGAATATCTGCCTCGTATCAGCCTTTTTCTTGCAAAATATAAGCCAGATCCTGTTTCCACGCCAGCAAATAAACAAAACAGGCCTCGGGCATCATTATTCTTGATTAAAGATGATATGGCTGAAGCAGAGGCAGTTTACAAAGTACACCTGCAACGACCCAGTCTACATAACCCACCTCTCGAGGGGAACGCTACTCACAGGTGTGGTGGGATATACATGTCGCAAACTGACAAGGATGTCTTTAAAATATGCGATTAGGTGGAATTCTGATAATGTATTCATCTTGTCATAAAACACAAAAGCCAATTAAAAGTAAGTTTAACAACCCGTGAAACTTATGGATAACTCTTGTAGTCTCTCCTGACACATATAACGTACAAACATGCAGCCAATGGCAGGGTGCTGTCAGTCACTCCGACACAAAACTGCCAGGCAGGTGAAAAAAAGTGCCGAGGTAAGCAACTGTGCAGTGTCACGGTGGTTGAAGTTAACTTGTAGGCCGACTGAGCACTTCTCCCCGAAGTACAAACCTGTTACAAAGTGAGGAAGCGCTTGTGTGTCTAATGGAGGGAAACTGAACGCCACTATAGAAGGTTACAAGGACTTGAAGCAGCGAGGCACGTTGCCGCGCCGAAAGAGAGACGGGAAGAAGAAGAAAGTGAGAGGGGGGATTTTAAGGTAAGGGAAAAGCGAGGGGAAATAGGCGGATCAGAGGAGATGCAGTCGGGAGTGGAGTGTGTGTGCACATGAATGTGGGTCGTTGAGGCTTGTTTTCTTTGGCGAACCAGCCGGAGAAGCAGGAAGGTCTAAAAGTTAATTATATCAGCTGTCCGAGCCAAAACAAATGTCAGCTACTGATGGACGCTGCAACACCTCCTCGCCTCTCAGCAAGCACTTCACCTGCATTAAATGAAATGCCTGAGCGTCAATGACCTGGATACCAAATAAACTGAAATATATATGTTCGCCGATGGTGTTTTTTGGAATTGAATTACGTTTGGAGGACTTTTTAAGGTTGAAACCTCAGGAGGAACCCATTTTGACTCTGCGAACGTCAACATTTCTGGGTATGTTTAGGAATGTTTTTGTCCACTTGTGTCCCTGAAATTCTCTCTGCTCCGGAGTCTCGACTCCCATTGAGCGAGACATGTTCCAAAGCCCTCCCTCCGGTCTTTCTTCTTTCCCTCTTAATCATGCTTAATTTCACATATCACCTAAGGGTGCACTTCCTCGCCCAGTGCTTCTACCAATCCAGCCCCTCTGGCCTCCCCTCCAACTTCGTCCAGCCTCAACTAGTCAAGCCCCCACCCAAAAGACCGGCGATACCCAACTGCAAGCCTCCACTCTATTTAACCTCTAAGCAATGTGGAGTTAAAAACACGTTATCTCCCGGGACACTCTGATGATCCCGGCAACATTAGCATAACTTAACTGGCACCTCTGGTCAGACTTTATGAACCACTACAGAGAGAATGCTTGAAGTCTTGAAAACATATAATATCCTCTACTATGGGGTCATTACGTTCAGGCGAATATCTAAAAGGTTGAACCTTGCACACTTTTTGTAGCAAATTCAACAGGATCTGGCAACATAACGTTTGGCCAATCAAAGACATGAATGCAGACCGAAAATGACTTAGCAATAACAATGTTATTCTATTCTTTATTCTTCTTTTCTTTGTGATTCAAGATTTTCACCGAGTTTCCAGGGATGTCAAATTGTGTTTCAATGATCATTTATCAAAAACATCGGTCAACGTAATTACATCGGATAAGCCTTGAAAGACTTCGAGCCTATTATTGGTATGAACTACTGGTTTGAAGTGAACAACTCTGGAAGTGCGCTGAAGTTGTATTATCTCTAAAAGACAGTAGTGGGCAATTCCAATGGTAGCAAAAATAAGTTCAATTGTATAGAAGACTATGAAAAAATCAGCATACTTCTATTTGATTTTTTACCTCTAACTTTTGGTCTCAATCACTAGATTCATCATGATGTTCCAATTTAGAGTAAAAATAACCATAGAGCAGCTTATGTTTCATGGCAGGACTGTGTTGTGATTGGCAGGTCGCTAAAACACAGTATTGTCCAGTATGGGTGCCCTCTCTGTTTCTGACTTTCAAAATGCCCTGTTCAGCGTTTCGTTGTACCTTGCTCCAACATCACAGGTTCATTCTGGTTCCAAAAGACCAAGACGGCAGCGACAAAGAACCAAACCGTTAAACATTTCAAACTCATAGCTTCATAATCTTAGTACCGTACTTTTCGGACTATAAAGCGCACCTGCATATAAGCCGCAGCAGCTAAATTGTCCGTCTGTCTTGCTCTCGTTCTGTCTCTCGGTTCCACTTTTACTTTGGCGCGCTACCTGTCTCACTCTTTTCCGGCCTCCAGCTTGTCCTGCTGGAGCCCGCCGCTTAAAGGTGGCGGGCGCGGACCGGTCATAGAGCCCATAGCGTTAAAGGTGGTTAATTTTACCTGTACAATCCATAGATTTAGGAGGTTCCCTAGTGGCCGTTAGCTGTACAAAAAAAATGGGGAGAAAAAGTCGCGGCTTATAGTCCGAAAAGTACGGTATATGTACTGCGAGTACATATACAGACAATGGCTACAAACAGTAAAAAAAACACCAGCACATCAAAATCTACTAAGATCATAAACTGTTGTTGGCACGTATATGCTAACAAAAGGACATGTTGTTCTTCAAATATTGAAATAATTCATATTCTCCCTTTCTTTTCTTTCTTTCTATCTTAAATTCAACTGCATTGTTTCTGCCTGGCTTATAAATGTAGCTTCACTAGGATGCATTAGCTCGTGTGCTAATCAGATATACAACAAATGGATAATTACACCTGAAAGCCCTCCGAATGCTCGGGTACGTTTCTGTGATGAAATACAGCATTGCGTTTGCATCTAATGAAGGAAGGAAACATATCTTGTGTCCTCTCCTCTCTCCTCCTCCTCTCCCCTTTCCACTCATGGCGGGAGCAGTGCGTGGGAGTAGCTCAGGAGACATCATCATGAGCCACTTCACTCGAGTGCTGCCTTCAATCAGTTCTCAAATTAATATTAATCCTTCCTCCATCCCCCACACAACAACCCCTTTCGTCTCCACTCTGCTGCTGATAAATACTGATGCGAGGAAAAGCAGCAAGAAAAGCATTTACAGATGGATATGGATGTATGTCAATGACCACACCTTGGTGACGAGCATCTCTTTCTTCCCTCGTCGTTCTGTCTCAGCGGCTTCACGGTTCAAACCGCCGCTCAAGACTTAATTGTCCCTAATCACTGCTGAAGGTCACAGCTACTCAGCAATACATCTCCCTTCCCCTGCCCATCTATTCTCCCTTTCTCTTTCTTTCCTAAGCACCCACATGTAAGCGGAAGAAGACACTGAACTCTCCATTCGAAATCTTCAAACGAAATGTGTAAAAAAACGAGTGAAAGTGTTATTAGGACCTTCGCTTTGTCCACCTTGGAAACATCTACTGCCGATAGCTACTGGAGGCAATGTGGAGATTGGTAGAAAATATGAGCCTTAAAATCAGAAATGATCATCCACGGGAGTGTTTGTGTGTGAAAAAGATGGCGCTGAAGGTCAGGGAGACATTGAGGCAATCACATTAATGAAAACAAACGAGCGATACAGTCGGAGGGAGAGAAGGAAAGAAAGGAAGGGACATAGACGAAAAGGAAATGGAGGAGTGTGTGTGTGTGTGTGTGTGTCTGAGGGGAGATAGTCTGCCTTGCCTCAGACTAATCAAACCAAACTGCTATAAAAGGCTACTGAGAATGTACAGATACATAAGCGAGTGCTCACAGCCTGCCATGTACTATTCTTTTATTTACATGCCCCCCTAACCTTTAGTGAGACTTGACACACCACACACACACACACACACACACACACACACACACACACACCACGACCACACTACACCACTACACACACACACCACACACACACCACCAGCACACACTACACACACACACGAGCCACACCACACATACCACCCACACACACAGCACACACACACACACCACACACACACACAACCACACCCACACACACACACACACACACAACAGCACAGCACTACACACACACACACACAACACACCACACACAACACACAAGCACACACACACACACACACACTTAACACAAGTCAATTATCAAATCTTGAAGTTTATTCCTTCATAGTTATGACATTTTTATTCAGTGCTAGCATTGTCATACTCTTTGACATTCATCCCATATAAATTGATTAATTCTACAATATAATAGTCACTATTAGTTAAGAAGAATAATAAGAATAGAAAAATGAAAAATAAAAAGAAGAATAATAAGATAAAGAAGAAGATAATAATAAGAATAAGAATAGAATAATAGAAGTAAATATAAGAAGAAGAATAATTTGTGTCACTGTTCCTTCACAGAGCAGAGGCCTTGGTTTTGCATCTACTCTCTTTAGCTCTCCATTGGGCTGCCATCACACACACGTGATCATGACTCTGATATCTGAGGCGTTGTCAGTTTGCATATCAAAAACCTCGACATGTTTTAATATGACATAACAAAGAGAAGGACATAAAGAACGACATAAAAGTTTGATTTTGTGGAAAAGGCGAGGGCGGGCGGGATGAGGAGCTGGCATGAGATGTAAGTGAATACAAACCTCCATTACCACACTGAATGTAAAGGAAGTGGGTTTTTAATTAATATGGCTGCCAATTAACCGGTGCTTCTAGATCAGAAAGAGATGCAGAAGCAATCGGAGATGTACATGCTCAAATTGCCTTAAGTACACACAATACAAGTGTGGTGTAATCTGTTATAAATCATTTTCAGATTACACGTGAATAACCTTTTATTAACCACCCACTGTTCTTCCCACGGGGTGCTTGCATTATGTACAACTTTCACAGCCTGCTAGTACTATCAAACATTACAAATAATATCACCATGTTCGTAAAGTATGGTTGTGGAAGGCAAGAAAGGGTACATTGTCAGTTAGACTTTAGATAGCAGTAACACAAGAAGAGGTGTAAGTGAGGTTGAACCGGTCAGCACTAGGGAAATGGGAAGAGGGTAAGCTAAGAACTGTTAGCCCACCGGTCCATGCTAATAACTCTGCTTACGGTAAACAACCCGGCAAACAATGTACACATGGTATTTTGGCTGCAATTATATCGCGCTTTGAAAGTGCTCGTCCATATATCCAGCATTCACCTATGCAGGAGACCAACATTCACACACACTCACACACTGTTTGCCACATTGATCAGCCTGGCATGTAGTTACATAAGTGTTAAACATGTCTTTGCTATTATATTAACTGCCTTGGAAACTTTTCACTGGAGAAGCGCAGGTTAAATAGATTTAGGTTAATTACCCCAAAGTATGACCAATACCACAAAAATGATGAATTATGATTACATAAGAACACAGCTAAAAGCCGTGCAGTTTTTTTAACACGCCGTGTAGCCGTACTTATTCTAAACAAACACACATGGTTATGCTTACTCAACTGAACAACTTTAATAGTTGAAAGAAATGCGGTTAGGGTTAAAATAAGTTCGTTATGCAACTTAAACTTAAAACAACTTGCAACTCGGACAGTCCTTTGTGCCTGTCGCCCATCAGGCTGCACAACAAGGGGTTAAATATGAAAAGAAATCAAATTAAATCACTGGTCGTAAATATACACTGTTTCCACAACCCATGTTCACGTGTCACTTTAACTTATTCCGCACTTTATAACTTAGGTGATGACCAAATATGTAAATATGCTGACTCTTATTTTTATTTATCTCCTATTTTCATAGTCTTTTATTATTATTATCATTATTTCCTTGATTTTATGTTATTTATTATTTATTTGAGATGTTATTGATCCGTGTGAATCTTTGCTGTACTGTTTTTTGTCACGCTTGTACAACTGAATTTCCCCTCGGGGATAATAAAGGCTCATCTTATCTTAAAATAACTCAACAGAACAAAAACAGCGTTCTGCTGTGTTTATAAATCCCTCCACTCACCTACCGTCCTCCCTGCATTGCATTGTGGGTCCTCGAAGAGCACTTACTTTGAACGTGTTATAGTTAGAGCACCAAAATGGTGGAACAAGCTCCCTCAGCAATATCAGGGCAACCCAGATTAAGACATAATGTTGCAGACGAACACCGACCGCACCGGCCACAGAAAAACAAAATGTCTGTACGTCACACTTAAAAAGATGTGTCATTGTAAGCTAATGAAAGCTAATGCACTTTCAAAATACTTGCTGTTCTGGGTTTGTATCAGGGTTACTCCACCTATTGCAAGTTGCTTTGGATAAAAGCATCAGCTAAGAAATGTCATGTGAAACCGGAAGTCAGTCAGTTTGACTTGTTCTTCAAAAATCTCAAATGTAAGGCTTTAATTTAATCACTCGGGACGATATACACTCATTTGGCTGAGTCACTCACGCTGTCAGTCAGCCAACAGTCAGCAACGCGTTACACCACCCGGCGAGCAAGCCAAACAACCTGACTCGGCATCTTTCAGACAGCATCCTGGCTGCGCTGAGCTGCTCTGCGCCGGCCTACTCCACTTCAGAGGAAGCCCTCTGGTTTATTTTTCATTGGAAGGGGATTTGGCTGCTATCAAGCGGCAGCAGCCCAGTATCAAACGCACGTCTGGCTTGTAAACAGGCAGCTGGCAGCTCTCCAAGCCCCCCCCCCCCCCCCCCACAGCGTGCAGTGCAGCGGTGACACTGATCCCACCCCTATCACTCCCCGACAGCCCACGCTAATAGACCCTTCAAACACTCTCACCTCTATCTATATTTTATTTGAGACATGCCAAGTCTGTTGTTGTGTGTGTGTGTTGTTGTGTGTTTGTGTTGTTTGTGCATGTCTCTCTGGATGAGGCATCTTCTTTATTGCTTGTTGTTGACACGGACCCCTTTAGCCCTTAACAGGAGTCAGCAGGAGGGCAGAGCGCTAACCACACACACACACACACACACACACACACACACACACACCACACACACACACACACACACACACACACAACACCACACACACACACACACACCACACACACACACACACACACACACACACACACACACACACCACACACACACACACACACACACGCTTCCAGTCGAAAAGCATTATTCAGCAGGTCAACAGCCCTTCTCACAGCGAGTGTGTTTATGTGTTTGTGTATACAGTAAGTGCGTGCGAGCTGGATGTGTGTGTGTGTGTGTGTGTGTGTGTGTGTGTGCTCGCGCCCAGCGCTTCAGGCTAAGGCACTCAGAGTGAAATTATGTTCTCAGACTGGCTCCGCGTTGCCCTCTTTATCCTGACAGGCGAGGAAACAGCCACAAATAAATAAGCAGAGAGCTCTCCCCAGACGTGACCGCCATGGCATGCTAGCACTCCAAGGCGGCGTGAAGAAAACAGAATTGTATTTTATTGTAAGGGGAGGCGGGACTGTGACTCGATAAGCATGGTGTCTGTGTTGTATTTGTGCCACTTAAAGTAAAGCTGCTACTGTGGGGAGGGATGTTACGGGGCCGCGCGAGGACACAACAAGCATGGAGGCATCGATGTCTGGGGCAAAGGGCCATTTGCAGTTCAAGGCAGGATTTTCCCTTTGAATAATTATATAAAACTGGCTGCGTATATATATTATATTAAGGAGATCACGAAAGCTTCACCGGTTTAAGATATGTTAGGAGTTCACATGATCAGATGTGGAAATGAAATCTTGCAGTGATGTAGTGACAATAGGCTCAGGTCAAATCCAAATGTTCTACTGTTTCACTATAATATCTTGATTTTCTATATAATCTCATAGGTAAACATAAGCAATGGAAAATATGGTTTCCATATTTGAAGGTTATCTGATTTCAGTTCCAGATGCCAAAAGAAAAGCCTGTTTAATGTCATGTTTACGACAAACTGCCTTTTTGTTTTGCCTTTTCAGCCAGAGGGAATCTTATCGATTGTTTCTGTTGACAGCGGTTATATTTAAATCTCCACGGCTGTAGACCAAATAAAAAAATAGTAAAAAGTTCAAATGGTGGCTGATGATAATGAAAAGAAACCCCCTCCCCAGCTGGCCTATAACAGACTTGCAGAGAGACATCTTTGAAGGTTCTCCTTCAAAGCCCCGGCTTGCCTCCACTGCTGCACCAGGGGACTTCTGTTATTAATTGAAGTTAATTTTCTGGGATATCAGTTTGCTGGGCACGTGGGAAAGATTGATAGCCCCCACGCGTCTCCCGAGTGTTGGGATGTGGAGAGGACAGAGAAATGACACTGTTCCCTCACCATCCCAGAATCCGGCTTTCACTTTTATCATCGCCAAATCAAATTACAAACATCGGAGGCCAACCTTGGCTGGAGGAGATTTCCATAAGATTAATTAGGCTGGCTCGCCAAAGACAGAGTGGGCAGGGGAAATATGAAATAATAAATATAGGAGGGGGGTGGGGTTAGTGATGAGGATGGGGGGTTGGTCGGGATGAAATGTGTGTGTCTGCGTGTGAGAATGGGCAAGTCAAACGGACAATGGGTAATTAGTGGGAGCAGCAGATTCTCAAAGGCGCGGGAGGACGGTGGAGCGTTGGCCCCGTGATGTGGAGGGGCCGTACGGCGGGGCCCATTTAATTAGCGCCACTTTGATACCCAGGAGTGCCAGGGGCCCGGGGGCAACCTAAACAGTGACTGACAACCCCACACCTCCGGACGCTCCCTGCTCTCCAATTATAGATGCACCAAGCTGAGAGGGCCCCGGTTAAACCCCTCACACAGAGGAGGTGCACGTGCAAACACACACACCTTTGTACTGGATGTGCACACAATGCCCAAACAAGCCAGCCAGCCAACCAGGCAGCCAGCCGCAGCCTCTTCCTATTTGTGTGCTACAAATTGGCATTTGGATTAAATGGAGCTTGAGATGCCCTGAAGGCGGGAAAGAGAAGACAATCTCTCACCTGGCCTGATCTGCTACCACAGCGCACGTTTAAAATGAGGATTAATTTGTGTGTGTGTGGGGGGACGGAGCTCGAGAGAAATCCACTGCCTCTGTTTTCCGAGGTGCATTAGCAAACAGCGGGTAAAAGCAGGCACATGCCAGCGTGCGCACACACTAAGCCTCGGCGTGCCAGTGTACAATCTGCAATATTAATGTGTGGAAGGGAGTTATGAATAAGTGACTGGAAAACATGCGTGCTGTGTTGCACCAGTCTATTTTTAATGCGCAGGGATGTGCCTGACGCCACAACATTTTACAGCGCTTGAGCTACGTGAGCAAACAATGCCTGGCGCCATGAATTATGCAACCGCAGTGTTTTCATGCAACCCCAAAACACATATTTAGTAAACAAACTGCTTAGTCTTTAGCTAACAAGATGTTTGTGTAAATAATAGATATACAAATGTGTTCTCCTGACATAGAGGAATAAAGATGCCGTGTGATTTGTTGTATTATTTAACACTTTTATTCGTGCTCGACGACTCCCTCGCGCCACGTTCCACAAACACATACATGAAAACATCAACAGCAACACGGTTGTTGTTCTTTCTCCATATGTCCCGTGAAAACACGTCTCTTTTCCCGCCGTAACAGCCGCCTCTTGTCATGAATGAATTAGCAGACTTTGAAATATTAATCCACATCTCTCACAAAAGGAGAAACGAGCAACGCTCAGATTTGTAATCAAAGGAAATCAATAGAATAATATTATATGTAAAAGATGGCATCGCAAACAATATGGCATCTAATCACATTCCTTTGCGTGTGCTGTCACACATCATTCCTCCACAAGTCTCTGATGGGAAGCCACAGCAGTGCGCTCACTCGTGATGACATGCGAATACTTTTTCCAGAACAGATTGGAATCGTCGTTGCCACCGACAACGGCAACGGTACACAACGGGCCGCATTGTTTATCCAGGGAGCAGCAGGTTGTGTTTGTTTCATCAATAAAGCTTGTTTGAGGGGATTGGCTTTAATCGATGGAGGAAATCAAACAAACAGAAACTGCTAATGGCTGGATAATCTGGGACAGAGATCTGAAATCCGACAGAAGCCCCGGGTTTGATCCACCTCAAAAACCCTGGGGGGGGGGGGGGGGCATGAAACAGATGAGTGTTACTATTGCTCATAAACACGACTGCATACTAAATGATAAGCGCCCATGGTAACCACACGGATAACCCTAATGACTTGAATGTCTCTGATATCCCAATAACTGAACATTGATTCAAATGAATTTCAAGTTAAGTTAAGTTAACGTGGTTAAGATTAAGTTATTATTCTTGGTTGAAGATAGTTTTCCAAGTCATTCAGTCTTAAATCAAACATGGGGCCTTGATTTTAATTTTTTTTTTAAAATGGAAACAAGAGATATTAATACTTTACCAGTTGAAGTGTTCCCGTCTACAGTATCGCTAATTAATCTGCAACAGTTAAGGCTTTCCTAGATATGTATGTGCTATCTACCCTAAGACAGTAAGGGCACACTTCCTTATGTAAAGTGTTCTTCTTTATAAAGTATGTTCTTGTTTGGCGACACACTTCTTCCCCTTTTCTGTAACTACCCCAAAGCTTCTGCATTTTGGGACATCATGCTCATTTCACACAACTTCAGACCAGGCAACACACACACACACACACACACACACACCACACACACACACACCACACCACACACACACACACACACACCACACACCACACACACACCCACACACAACCACACACACACACACACACACACACACCACACACACACACACACACACACCACCACACACACACTCCTAATGCACTACACATCCATTTCCACCAGCAGTACCACATTACCCCATTTGTCACACTCCAGCCCCCCGCGGTGGTCCACAGGGGCGACCCTCCTGACCCAGACTCTCTCACCCGACTGCCACCAGCGCCTGGGTGTCCCTCTTGAAATCAACAACACCCCCACGCCCTCACATACCACCACCACCACTCCCCATCCTCCCTACACATGCAGCCTGCGGACCCTAAAGCAGAGCCAGATGGGCCCCTTGTTTCCACAACAGGCAGTGGTGTATGTGTAGCAAGGCAGCCTCCCTGTGCCCTCTCGGCCTCTCTTGTTCGCCTTATACATATTGATGTACAGAAACTTGGCGTGACACGCAGAAGTTGACTCAATTCGTGTAGACCCCCGACAGCTGTCAGACATTACATCCAATCAGTTTGGCTTCCAAGCAGCTATTGGGCAATGCGCCCAGACTGTTGAGCACCAATGGCCTTTATTGGAGACGACAAATTGGGCCCTCTGAAAGACTCGGCCTTTTGCTCTGTGTTGCAATTTGTCACCGCTTCGTCTACATTTGTTGGTGGTCACTGCGCAGTATATCCCCTTTCTGAGAGCACACGTTTCCCCATAGTCGAGGAACACCAATTCCCCCGAACTCTTTGTCCATAACACGATACAGTCGTACTTTATTGTCAGATCAAGTCTTGCATCACAGCAACATCAAACAAGGACACATATTAAGAAATGATACATGAACGTTCAACAACATGTTCAAGACCCTCGAATGTACATCTGACCTGGGAATTAACTCGTACTTCAGGATTGACTGGTGCATCGTGGGACCCTGCATCTCCAGTAACAATGTATTTGATGTGAACAATTCATCAAATGAATGAAAGCACCTCTCACCCAGTGATTGACGGAGGAAGCATCTGCAGTTTATCTCTCCTTTGCATCCCGATATCGCGCCTGCTCCGAGGTGACAGTAGACGAGAAGGAGCTGACACATCACGACTGTTGTTAAAAAACAAGTTTTACATTCACATCAAACCAGTGATCACGAGGTTAACAGCTGTTCCCGACGTATCAGCAGTCATCTCGGAAATGCTATTTTTCTTTGTTGGGTTGCGAGTCAGTCACGAACCGGTAGGTATAATTAAAGATCTAGGCTTTTCCAAATCAATCTGTCTGCGCATGGATATGAAAGATTGAATCACTATGACAGTAGGAAACAAGCTAAGAGAGAATGCGTGCTTCAATGTGGCATTGCCTTTTTCATTTAGGTACAAGCCATTTTATTCTCTCCAATCCCTTCCAAGACATTGTTTACTTCACTTATCATCAATTTTAACAACGGATTGATTAGACTTTTCGTTGCTGAGCTCCTCCACACTTTTCTCATTGTACTTTCCAAACTCCCCCATACTGTACTTCCATCTGCCGTTTCACTCGCACACAGAGAAGCTTGAAGGAGCCATAAACTCCACATTAAGACAGGTATTGTTGGGCGGCGGGCTACATTAGGATCGGGCACGCAACTCATGCTGAAGCCATCAGCCGACGCCGCGTCCCACAGCTGCAATCCATTATCATTTGTTATAGATTCTGTATATCAACAAGGAAAACTTTACATAAAGGCTTCCATATGGTCAAGAAACGCCATTTTGCGCGTTGGACACTAAACGGTTCGGAGTAATTCAACATGATCCCTTTGGAGGAGGAATCGTGCCTCCTTCCAGCTTCTTTCTGACAAAAGACACAGAAAACATATGGTGTTGATGCATGAGAGTGCAATAACATTTACTCTGCAAATCACTACCACATCTGGCTGCGCTGTAGCAGGTAACTTAACAATATCCATTCATATAGTGAATTATACCCCATGTTTCCACTAATGAAGCAATAGCTCGAACATCTTTTTTTAAGCAATAGGAAAAAGGTTGCAGACGTTTCCTGTTCCAGCACAGACAGTCAATAATACGTCTGACAGGTAAGGAGTCACATTCCCCCAATACGCATGCTTGAATTGAGACAGAAATTGCGCCTGTTGAGTTCATTTGTCTGCATGTATTTGTTTGCTGGCACGACTTGTTGTATGTTGGCTGCGGGTGTTGGCTGTGGCCCAGTAATTCAAATGAAGGAGAACGGCCAACAACACGCCGCCTGCTGTATCATCGCGTGTGCCAGCAACATGGGGAATCTTTGCTGCTCTGTGCTTTACATTAAGGTTGTAATGGCCGTTTGTCACGCAACTGCTGTAAACACCGCCGTCAGGGGACTGCGAGCAGTGCACCGCAATCTGTTGGTAACTTAATGAAAAGGGTATTCCCACCCAGCACTGGCACCATGCCAGGCCTCAGCTGAAGAAGCAACAGGCGGCGGGTATAGAAATGGAAACATGGAGAGATGAGGTAGGGTAGGTGAGGGCTTGAGTGTGGGGAAGAAGTAGGGATGCACACTATTGGGTTTCTAAAGAAACTGGATGAATCGTGTTGGCTGACACCAATGTACGCACATATTCTCCGCACCTAACTGTAGAGGACATCCCATCTCCTGTAGTGGAGTTAACACATTATTCTGGGTATTGAGATGGTGGCCCACTGGCAGATGCAGACATATAATACAATATATGGAAAAACTGCAAACAATTTATGTTATATTATAACAATAATATTTAACTGAAATGAACTAAAAGGAACATTTCAACCTACTTTACTTCAGGATTGGATGATGCCGTCCCTGAGACAAGGCACTGGTGCCTTTATTGAAGTGACAGTGTTAAAAACCAAAGGGGCAGACAGAAGGGATTGTGTAGCAACATTGAAACAGATATAATAAGTAAGACCTCCACACCACAAACATATTTGTTTTCACACCCACTTCTTTAACAATAATCGCCACTCGCGCATACAAGTCTGTTTCCAGGAACAATGCCATTATCTTTATCATAAAGCACCCGAGAAGGAAGGAAAAGGAAGCAAGTAAAGAAGGTGGAACTGAAAATAAGGAAGCAAATGAAAATAAACGAGATGACATAAATAGAAGATATTAAAATGTATAAAACACAGGAAACATAAGAATGTCTTTTATGCTATGTCGACGATCACCATAGCTGTACGGGGGGGGTCAGATTTCACACTGAAGGGTCCCAACCTTCACCAGCGATGCTCCGGCTGAGCTGATTCAATAGTCTGTGTGAACAACCCCTGGCCCCACTCCAGCCCCCTTCCTCACTTCAAAGTAACTTTATTAGGGGGGAGATTAGACTGCACTTAACCTCTAATGATGCCATGTGAGAGGCTGAAGAAAGAGGCTTCTGCACGACGCTGTTTTATTTGATAGCTTCAATATGAAGGAAAGAAGGAGGGGGAAGCCTGACAGCTCCGTATCTGACTCCTACCCCCCCCCCCCCCCCCCGCCCCGCCCCTCTCTACGACATACAGCTGTTTTGCCCTCCCTCTCCCCTTCACCCTTTTCTTTCTCTCTAACCTCCCACAATCCCTTTCCCCCCCCCTCCCACTCCTTCTCCCCCCTTGGCTTATTTCCCCCCCTCCTCACAAAAAAATAGGCCAAGGTAACTCGCCCACACCTCCCCCCGTCCCCCATCCCCGGGGGTTTGTGTGATATTTAACTACGGCTACAGTGGCATTTACTAATTTTATATGTGCAGAATTTATGTCAGATTCTTATTCAGCGTGAACAGGGGAGAGGAGCAAAGGTGGCTGGCTCCGTGTCCGCTGTGTATACACTGGTATTATGTGAACTATTCACAACACGTCCGCTGACACCAGCGTCGCTATTTTGTCTATAACGCCGCTGCCTCCCAGCCCAGGTGCCACAATTAAAGCCTTAGCATTTGGAGAGGCAGACATGGAGGAGCCAATTTGTTGTCCACCATGTAACCTCACTTCGATACAGAGTGGCCAGCAGAGGGATTCCTCTCCTCCTCACGGCCCGGGGGCCACGTCTTGTTGACAGGGGTGCGAGGTCAATCAGATACTACCAGTGCAGCGACACAGACAAAAGACAAGGACACGCCACACACACACTCAGAGGCAAATGCGCACACACACATTATAGGCTGCCTTATATCGATTCGTTACTTTTCCAAAATGGTAACTCTTCACATTATTGAATTAATCATCAATTGAAATGAACACATCGATTAAAGCTTTCATTCATGCAACTGATAAGGTAAGATCTAGTTTATACTCTCATAAACATTTTGTTATCATACTTCTGCAGCATCAACTGTATTGCTGATTTCAAACTACCGGCAATATTTGTATAAATTGTCTTCCTTTCTTTAGTTATAATTCTTATGTGAAGCATTGCCTTTGTGCATGAAATGTGCTATATATATATACAAACTAAACTAGCTAGTTAGTTTTCAAGTGTTAAACTCTTTTGATAATCCAATACAACACAACTCCTGTTCTATGTACCGTAAACAGGTCAATAGCTGTATTGATTTTTCTATGATTTCAAATTCAAAGCTAAAGAAGGCCTCGGCAAGCGAGAACATAAATAAATATTTCTGTCCTGTTTATGACTTTTAAGACGTTTTCTAGGTTTAGTTTTTTTATCTGTGCAATCAGGTGATAATTTTTTCTTTCACGGTCATCAGGATGTCATTGTGGGACAAGAGGCTGAGCCACTACCCCATGCTCTTAATAGGACTTTTCATAGATTAGTAACTTTGAGAGATTATTCTATCTTATTTTTTGATTGGTCATAAAATATAAATCTAATTGCAGGTTATGGATAGTAATTGACGGTTGCTAAGTGCCAACCTAAGCAAAATCAACATGTAACATTGCTGACCGACCTCGAAACAGGACAAAATAAATCATGACCCTCCCAACAGGCGGTACAGAGAAGAATAAAATCACAGGAACAGTTAAGCACAGAGCAAGAGAGCGATACAGACAGTGAGTTAGAGAAGAAAGCCAAAGAGAATGGAAGAGTGAGTGAGATACTCAGAACGAGAAAGAGTTGAGATGGAGAAACAGAATGATAAAAGGAACTGCCTGAGAAAGAGGTTCAGGAGATTGACCTGTGGGGCTTAAAATCAAATTGCAACGGTATTGTATTCCCTCCCATTTCCAGTACGGCAAGTAAGCTCCTTATTGATAGAGGGGAGATGAGACCACCCATACCTGGGGCTCATCCTGCTGTCACCGGCAGGACGGGACCTGGGAGGAGGGACAATCACACAACACATGTGGGGTCCTTTTCTATTTTGCTGCCAAAGCCAAAGCCAAATCCCCAGGGTGGGATCCCGCCTCGTCCCACAACTCAATAAAATAATTAGCTTTTGGACGGCCCGGCCGTTAATCAAGCCGCTCTAACATATGCAAAGGCGAAAAGATATTCATTTTTTTTATCCGTCTTTTCACTTGGCGAACCGTGGCACTTTTATCTGTAAAAGTCGCTGATGTGAGTTCTTTTTTTTTCTCTTTCCAGATTTCTATAAAACATACGGCGCAGTCAGATTGCTTTTAATTTTTTTTAGTCTACAGGAAGCCAGATTATTGCTCCCCGGACGGAGGGGGTTGAGGAGTAAATGAGAGAATCAGCACAAACTGTTTCGTTTCAAATAAATCTGCTCGGTGCCGCGGAGAGGGCACGTCATGTGAAGATTTTGTTTAAATAAACTTGGGTCCCCCCCCCCCCCCCTTCCTCTCCCTGAGATTCCTCAGTGTGTGATTGTTAGTTGTAAATGAAACATCTGTTTGGCTGTGGCGTCGCTGTGAAAGAATGCCTCGACAAGTACAGCAGACCTCAGACAAATAAGCAACCTCGAGCGGGACGCATTAAAAAAGCTCAAAACAGATTTTCTAGTAGCACACTTACAAAAGGCTTTGTAAATAATCCAATCGCTATGCAAACACGAGCATTAACTTGCTAGTTTGATCTCGAGCTGAGTTCATGTGTAATTCACAAAAGATACCTCAAAACTAAAGGGAGATATTCCAATACTAAACTCAATGGATGTCATAGAAACTAAATCGTATGCATGAAAGGTGATGCAGAGGTGAGAGGAGGCTGTCTGACAACAAGTGAGAGGCCTCTTGTCTGTGGAAGCCTTTGCAACGTGACACTGTTGGAGATGACACTAAAATATGGAGCACTAATTTAAGGCCCGACACATTTCACGGTCTAATTTTCCTATTGCTACACATTACAATCAGGAGGTTGCAGATATGTGTTTTACACTCAACCCTTTGTGGGATTAATCAGTCTTTTCACACCTACTATATGAAGGGCAATTGGGCTTAACTTTAGATATGCAAATAGCCCATTTCTATACATGCTATACTCCAGAAGGTGTTTGAGCTGAAAGCAAAAGGTCACGCAGATGACTCATAATGTCAGCAGGTACACATACTGCGGCTGAAACGTCATGAATGGATAAAGCAACAGTTTTGGAAAAGACAGGAAGGAAGGAAGTGGAATAAGTGGAATTTGAAGAAAAAAAATGTCTTTCCCTTAACTGTCTGGTGGGAACTAAGTATTTCTTGTAGGTTTTTGTGTTTCTCTTATTTCCCTACGATACCGTAATGATTGCCTGTGACCATCTATTCAATTTTTTTTTTTTATTTTGAGAAAGGGTCAGGTCATACAAGATTATTTTATATTGTACTTTACCATTTTCTTCCACTTCATACTTCACTTTACGACATCTCACAGTTAATAATTGTACTTTTTACTCCATTATATACATATAGACGACAATTCATATAATATATATATTTGGTAGTGATAAAAACAGAATAATACAATATTCTATAATGCAACACTTTGACAAGAGATATTCTGCACATGAGTACTGTCATGTGGGAGGTAACAAGAGTTCAATGGAGATGCTTCAGAGGTGTGTGGGAGAGAAACTCCCCCGAGAGGGAACACTAGGATTTTAGCCTTTACAGACCATTTACATGCACTAACACCTATATAACACACCACGATGGAGAAGTGGAAAAGTATAATAGGGCCCCTTTAAGTGAAGGAACAGAGTACTTTTCCACCACTGGGTAAATTCTCAATTCCTGGTGGTCAGATATCTCACACTGTCAACACAGAGCTTGGTTTCAAGCAATACCTTGAAAAACAATATCATGGACACACCCGCTGAGAGGAAAAGCAAGGGGCAACCGTGAGATACAGCGAGCACTCCTACAGCTCTTATCCTTGAGAGAGAATCTGTGAAAGCGCTCATGGATTTTCCTTTGCAGCGAGCGCAAACTAATACCGAAATGCTAAATAACAACGACTCCTATACGGTGCACCAAAACAGAGAGAAAAACCCGGCCCCCTCATCTTTTATTTTTCTTTCCATCCTCCTCCTCCGACCCTCCGTCCAAAGCTCACATCTCTAATGCATGAGCCCATCGCCAGGCATTGTGGAGGAATCCAGCATCAACCAACAAAGTGTTCAATAAAATATGGAGGCATGGCGTTCAAAGCCATGCTAAACGCACCTGACATGGGGGGGGGGGGGGATGTACAGCTTTTGTCAGATAGAGGGGGGAGAGGGTGAGGCGCACATGAGAGAGGCTGCTAGGAACTGTTGGGAGGAATATTGTAACTTTCAGATCAGGACTCTTTCACTGCGGCTCAGGAGCAATGCTGGCAGACTGGTGGCTCACACAGATCTCGCCTGTATGTGTGTGTGTGTGTGTGTGTGTGTGTGTGTGTGTGTGTGTGTTCACTTGTGATTGAATAGGGTGGTTACATTTGATCTGTATCAGTTTCCTCATCAATAAACGGATTTAATACAGTCTAGTTAAGGTAAAATACTTGATAAAAACTGAAATGTTTTCACTTTGTCCATTCATTGTGTTCACATTTTGACTTTTTACACAGGAAATATTAGGCTGAACTAATATTATTTGTACAATACTATTTGTAGAATTTGATTGTATTATAATCCTAAACTGCCCCCACGGGATACACATGTTGGATCACTAATGTCCAAATCTATAAAAATGAATAAATCCTTGTATCTAACAAGATATTCTGATTTAATTCATATTTTTGTGTTTACTAGGGATGTAACGATATATCGAATATCGCGGTAAATAAATGTCTCAATACCGTCGTGAGGCTGACAAAATCTACCGCGATTTTTCTTTTTTAATAATTTTTTTAAATTTTTTTAAACTTTATTTAACCAGATGGTCCCATTAAGATCATTGATCTTGGTGGTGTACACACACCTGTGCTGTACACACACTCTGCAAGATTAGTTAAGTGAAAAAGATTTCAAGGGAGTCCTGTCCAACATGGCTACATGTAGGTTACAACATGAACATAAAACAACAGATAACACAAAAGGACATCGTACAGGGCTACATGTACACACCTAGAGACATTGACAAGTACCAACAGTATATGTATATCTCGCCCCGTCAATAAGCCTCACCTTCTTGGCAACAACTGTATTGTTTTTGAAGTGGTGCAGAGACAATGCACAGTTGTACCCACTGCTGTCACCCATGGCCAAAGCATACTGTATCTCTCTGTCCCAGCAACATCAGTACCAAGCAAGAGAGTTTTTTCCACAGCAGGGGATATTGTAAACGCCCAAACATTCCAGCTTCTACCTGGAAATGTGGAAATGCTCATATTCCTAAAAGATAACCTTGATGATGCTGAGTGAGTGAGTTAGAGTTGAGTTACTTGAAAAACTAAAGTGAAACTTGATTTATTCTATTGCAGGGTCTGATTATTATATTGTTGACACTTTAAAATACTACTATCATATTAAAATGCTGTACAAATCAGATGTATTATTTAATAAAGAAAAAAAAATTCAAGAAAAGAAATAATTCACATTTTTTCCCTTTATTTTTCAATATCGCGATAAATATCGTACCGTAGACTTTTTATCGCGATATTATCGTACCGTGACTTTTTGGTATCGTTACATCCCTAGTGTTTACCCTTACAAAAACAAACATCTACTCTTTAGATTGCCGCACACAGAGGGACACACACAGGCACGATATATTCTTTAAATTAATCACATATTGTTGTTTTTCTTATGTTGATGACTCGGTAAAGTAAGTCAGGGACACTGGCTATACTGTATATTACACATATTTGGACACATTGAAGTCTATCCCACTGTTTGATTGACAAATAAATGATTAAGGGAGTGAGATGATCTCATGGCATGTTCACCGCGGTGACGCTACGGTTGATAGCTGAACATCCCGCCTACTCGGGAGGGTACTATGGCGCTGGAAAAGAAAACATTGCTGCTACCAGAAGTGATTTGAGGGATTTTTAGCTACACCCTACAGTGAACCATGAGGCTGTAGAGGTGTGCTGGTGTGTGGGATTTTGTTACAGACAGAGCCAGGTTAGCTGTTTCCCCCGTTTATGCTAAGCTAAGCATGCTCCAGGCCTATTAACCAAGCAGATATGAGAGACCTACCAATCTTCTCATCTCACTCTTGGCAAAAGGCAAATATGCATTTTCCCCGATTTGTTAAACTTTTATTAGAAAAAAGCAATTAGTTCACTAAAAGGACATACTGAAATAAAATATAAATTACACATGTTTTCCATATTCCCATTGCTTAGTTACAACGCCTCACCGCTTTCTGACTTGTATAGAAGTGTGGTGTCTGTTTGGTGTGTGTGTGTGTGTGTGTGTGTGTTGTGAGTGGGTTACCGAGGTAGACGGAGAGCAAGAGAGACAGCTGGAGCAGGGGGAGATTGAACACAGCGGACTGTGTGGCCAATGATGTCTGCAGATCATCATGTATCATAATTACCCGCAGCAGAAATTAGAGTAGGGATGTTGAAATTTCCATTCATGTCTGTTTTCTTTGGGCCTCGCGCACCTAATCACCTCCAACGGAATGCGGCTGTCAATCATCGCATGACTCCTGTCCTCAATCCATAATTCTGGGGTCCCCCGAGTGGGGCTGCCCGGACCAAACACACACACACACACACACACACACACACACACACACACACACACCACACACACACACACACACCACACACACACACACACCCACACACACACACACACACACCACCACACACACACACACACACAACACCACACACACACACACACACACACACAACACACACACACACACACACAGTTTCTCGTATTTACACACCCACACACGCCTGTGCTGTACACACACTCTACAAGATTAATTAGAACAAGAGGCTGAGGCGGCCAAAATGAAATAAATAAATAGATAAATAAATAAAATACAAGCTGGTCTTCTCATAAATGTTAGATGACAGGCTGATATTGATTGGGGTGTGTTTGATTCTAAACAAGTTATATCCATGGCCCAGAGCACTGAACATGCACTCTGTAATAATTATTTATGATATATTTGGAGACGGGCCCAGTGATGTTCTGGCATAATAAACTGAAGCAGACTCCAGACTATAATCACCTGGGCTATCTTTCAGTACCAAGGCCGGACAGCACGCTTGTTTTATTAGCAACACAATTGTTTTCTTAGGAGCTGACAGAAATCATGTGTTCCCTTATTAGTGGTAAATATTAGTAATGAAGGAAGTGTTATTATTAGGGCTGTCGACAATAACGCGGTAATGCTTGTGATCAATATGGAAAACGTAACGCAAATTAATTACATCAACAAGTTTGACTTTAACCTCTTCCCTAATTCAAGCGTGGATGTTTACCATGAATCACATTAAAAAGGCAAACAAGTGGATACATCTGCATAAAAGACATGTATTGCACTTGCTGGAAACCTCACTACCTTGGTGTAACGACACACCTGATCCATGACAAATGGCAACTGCCACTGTTTGTTTTAAGGTGTGGTCAAAATGGAGGAAAGGTAGTTTCTTAGGCCCCGGCCACACGAGGACGAAAACGGCTAAACGCATAGGATTAACGCAAACGCAAAAAAGTTTCCGTCCACACGCAATATTCACCGGATAGTGTCTGTCCACACGAGACCGCTCCGTTTAGCTCCAACCGCTGGAGAAGCTGCAGTACATATGCCGAGCCTGTACGTGGCGCTGTAACTTCCTCCACAAAAGCAGCGAAGAAGCATGGTTGTCATGGTTGCCCTTCTGTTATTCTCCGCGGTGGGGGCCGAGGGAACCGGGCAGAGTTTTTCGCCAGTCAACGTGAATTAAAGTTGAAATCTTCCGACAAAATAATAAAAGTGCCGGTCAAATGTCTTCTTTGTTATTTATTGAGCTTTAAAACAAATGAATAACGACTCTATATAATATAATAATAAAATACACGGAGCCTCTCTTTTTCCTCCCTCTCTTCGGACAGCGTCAGTGTCTGTCTCATGCAGCAGCTGATCCAGTAATCAGTGACCCGGTCGACAGTAAAAATAAACATATTTATAACTAGTTTAGGTAGTTTGAGAGGAGTCTCCGTCCTGTCAGATTAGACTTCACTCGCGTTTATGTCCATATCGAGAGAAAGATAAATAATCTGAATTCAGGGTGCAGTTTACTTTGACGCGGGGGTGAGCAGCAGAGGTGGGGAGAGGCGGGGCTATTGCCTCATCATTATCAGAAAATGATCGCATAGGGCGTACACACGGAGCCGTTGGACCCCCCAGAGCGTTGCGTATGCCGTTCTATCCACCTTGGGACCGTTATCGTTTCCGCAGTCGTTTAGTGCCGTATTCGGTCGTCCTCAGTGTGGCCGTTATTTCGGTCGTCCTCGTGGTGGCCGAACGGTCTATATGACACTAAACAGTAACGCAAACGACCGTTTTCGTCCTCGTGTGGCCGGGGCCTTAAAGTGTCAGAGGTGCGGGAGATAGTGGACTGGGTCATCCTGTAGGAACAGATAGAGCTCGCAGTACGATAGCAGCAGAGATATTACAGTATGTCCTGTATAGCGCACATTATACAGAGGGGAATCACAGCAGCTCCCGTGATGTGGAGATGCTTTAGTGTAGGAACCTGGTCAAAACTATAGGCCAAAACAATCATAAATCATGTTATAATAAAGCAAAAAAATAACGATTTCTTTTACCATTTGTCATGCATTTCTCTATTACCAAACCACACATGTATTTGTTTATCGCCCCCAAAATACAAGTTAATACTGATTGTAATGACTTGACATTTTAATCTTCAGATAGATCTTGACTTGGGTTCTTAAGATCACTACAGTAGATCCAATCTAGACACCATCCATACATAACCACATCCATTTGAATATAAATAAAACGGCTGCTGTGTCTATCAGACGCCCAGAAGGAAAACGACACCCTATTTATTCTGCTTTGTGACACCCACCAGTGTTGTGTTCAAACAATAACAGAGATATCATAGATGGGACCCTGATACCACCAGCCTTGTCAGAGGACGCTGAACCGCATGCGATATCTATTTGTGAAATTCAAAATGGCCCGACTCCACTCTGTGTGTATGTTTATGTGCTGATAAGCCCCGGGAAGATGAGACGGGGACGTGTGGGTGACAAGTGATGCACTTCACATTTAACAAGCTTACACTCCAGTGTGTCCGTACATACAAACAGGGCATAAGTAGCTTGGAAATCAATGGCCTTTGAGGGGGAAGAGCAGTGCCCCCCCCCCCTATCTGCACTGCTTCATGTCTGCACAACGAGATCTTAGACATTGCTAATCCATGTTTAATATCAAAGAACTGTGTCATACGAGGAAAGGGGGGGCGAAAAACACAGCAGTCTCAGATTTCCAATTTGGAACAAATAAAAAATTGAACAGTAATGTCACACTAATCAGGAACAGTTGTTTACAGAGCCGTGATCTCTGACTCCACGTGTGATGATTTTTTCCCATGGGGCCTCGGTGTGTGTGGATGTTTGTGTACACATGTGTGTGTGCGTAGATTACACATCTTCTAGTTTGTTGACCAGTTGCCTCCATCCAAACACAGATCACTCTCACATGCATTGGAACGAATTGGCAACCTCCAGGTCGGAAACATGAAGCCAATATGGCCTTAAACTTGCCTTGTGATGGCCAGCAGAGGGCGCCACTTGTTTCCAAAATCTGTCTGATTCCATTGAAGTCTAGGAAAACATTTCCCAATCATTTACTTGATGTATTACCTCAGAAAACATTTCCCCGATGAGTTTATGGTCTTAATTGTTAGTGTTATGTCGTTCCAAGTACATCCTGATCTTGAATCTGTAATATTAGGGTTACTTTCAAAGTTAAATAACCAAATAAACAGACTATGCTTCAGTGTTGACAGGTTTCTACCATGTTGTCGACTAAACAACTCATACTCATTATTGTAGTCCATAAACCAATGGGTGAGGTCATAATTTCCACTTCTTTAAAAGTCTCAGTCTGTGATTAAAACAAACAAGTTGTCTCGTACAAACTGGTTTCGGCAAAGATCTTCCCACATGTTTAATTTTTGCCGGCAGCAATGTCATTTCTTAGTCATCCATGTTATGTAAGATGTCCTTTGAACAACTTTTGGATTATGCTGCCTCAGAAATCACACAGACAATGTTTTCCAGATGTGGGAAGAATTATTAGCTGATCATCATCTCTGACATCTGTAAATATGTCCAGTCATTAGTCCAGCCCTCAAAACACATGTGCGTCATCCTTCAGAATGCTTGCCTTTTCAAGCGCCTCTGAGTAACTTGTTTCTGATTATTACCAACAAGGCAGGCGTTTCAAATCCCATAATAAGGTTTGGGAATACTTCTCAATACTTGCTGTGTTCTGCACCCTGGCCCTCTCGTTTCTAATGAAGATGTACATCATCAACAACTTTGAAGGAATCATTTCCTTCATATCTATTTGTAGTTATTACCAAATGTTACCAAAGAAGGATTACATGGTGCATTTGTTGGGGAATTTTTATTCTGTAGATTTCATAATGTCCATGTTTGTAAAGAAGTAGCAGTGTGACCGCATGGCTCAATAATGTATATGATACCAAAGGTTATGGTTTCCAACTTTAATATTGTTCTTTAAATCTTTGAATCTGGACTCACCTGCGCTAACACACCCACACATTCCAAACAGCAGTCACACACACACACACACACACACACACACACAACACACACACACACACACACACACACACACACACACACACACACACCACACACACACACACACACACACACACACACACACACACACACACCACACACACACACACACACACACACACACACACACACACACACACACACACACACACACACACACACACCATGTATACATCACTTCAGGGGACATTACATTGACTTACATGCATTTCCCAGAGACTTATCCTAACCTGAACCATAACCAACACATGCCTAACCCTTACCTTTACCCTAACCAAGTCTTCACCCTAAAATTAATGATCCCCCTCATGGGGACCTCCATTTTGTCCCCATGAGGGAGGCGAGTCCCCACACGTGAATGTGTAAACAGATTTAGGACCCTACAAGTATAGTAATGCTAGGCCACACCCACACACCCACACCCCCACCCACCCACCCACCCCCACCCACACCACACACACACACACACACACACACACACACACACACACACACACACACACACACACACACACACACACACACCACACACACACACACACACACACACACACACACACACCCACACACACACACACACACACACACACACACACACACACCACACACACACACACACACACACACACACACACACACACACACACACACACACACACACACACACACACACACACACACACAGGGAGCTGGGGGAGTATCCTGCAGAGGTCAGTAAAGCAACACCAAAGATCAGAGACTTCTTTGACTTCACAGGTGTGTGTGCTTGCCTGTGCTTGCCTGTGTGTGTCCTGTGTCCTGTGTGTGTGTGTGCGTGTGTGTGTGTGTGTGTGTGTGTGATGGTGGACTTCTGTGTTGCCCAGCGCTGTAGAACTTAACCTATAGGCAGCGGAAGACTCTTCTTAAGTATGCACAACAAGTCTAACTTTTATCATTGTGTTCGCCACGTCCGCCTCCACCTGCCATCACAAGAGCAGCAACTAAAAAGCTGCAATGATCCGCCTCCACTGAAAGCAGTGGTGAGATTTCCTTTGTTAATTAATTCCATGCTTGCCATTCTCGTAAACTCTGGATATCTAACACGTACCGTGTACATGTGTATCACACATACGAGAGAAAAAAGAAGATAAAAAAGGACTCCTTAAAGGTTGTGCTGCAGATAGGTGGCTGCTGGAGGAGGAGGAGGAGGAGGAGGAGAGGGGGGGGGGGGCATAAGAGTATTCTTCTCCTCCGCCTCTCCTCTGGTTTTAATTGCAAGGCGCAAAAGTGAAATGGCTGTGCTACATGATAGTGTTAAAGGAAACAGGGGTGTCAATGGGTGAGGGAGGTGGCGGTGGGGTGGGGAAGGGGATGATGGGCAGACGCCAGAGTGGCAGAGCGGTGTGTGTGTGTGTGTGTGTGTGTGTGTGTGTGTGTGTGTGTGTGTGTGTGTGTGTGTGTGGAGGTGACAGACAGGAGAGCAAGTCCCCAAGGTGCTCTCTGAGGAGCAATAGATAAAGATTCTCTGGGGAAATTTCTCTCATTAGTCCTCAGACACAGTTCAGTAATTCAGCCGTGTCAGGTTACCGTTTGTCAGGGAACAAAAAAATAAAAAGGTAAATAAATCAGAAGGAGAAATAATTCTGGGAAAGCATCCTTCAGACTCTTTTAGAATCAGAATCAGAAACAGGTTTACGGACACAAGGCATTTGCTTTAGTGTGTATGGTGCATACATAGACACAGTAAGAGGAATTCAATCATAAGAAAAAAGACAAAGACGATGACTTGATTGGAAATAAAATATGTCCAGAATTGGAAGGAACTGTGCAGATTTAAAAACAGGTAGCGTTAAAACATATATACTTGGATATTTCACTTCAAAGCTTCATCGGATTTTAAACTCATCTTCAATTAACTTCCATTGAAAACCATTATAAAAAGTAGCAAAGATACTTATCATTCAAATATCCAAGGTAATTAAATGTTTATTAATTAAAGGGGACCTGCTATGCTTCATTCTGGTTCCTCTTCGTATTTAGCACCTCGACTGTGACATGTCTCTGTGCTTTAATGTTCACAAAGCTCTTTATTTTTCTCATACTGCAGCACCTCTTTTCACCCTCTGTCTGAAACCAGAGCCCAGTCTGCTCTGATTGGTTAGCTTTGTTGTGATTGATCAACAACTTAGAGATGTCCCGCCGTGTTGAAGCACTAGCCAATAGGAGTGTGAGTGTTACGTAGTGAAGTCACAATGTAACACAAGGTTAACACAAGCCTTTGCGGCCCTTTGACACCATCCTATACAACACACGACAGCGTGGTTCTCAAACTGTTTCTGGCATCCCCCACTTTGAGCAGGTGGGCCTCTTCAAGCCCCACCTGTTCCTCGCCACTCCAATACAATGGTAGGCCAAGCTTAAAATGGTCAAATGTATCGTTCTATAGCAGGGGTCTCCAACCTCTTTTAGGATGAGAGCTACTTTCAAAAAAATTAAACAAGTCGTGAGCTACTTTTAGCACGTTTTAACATTATTATAAGCTGACCTTTAACCTTTGAGTGCTGTTTGGGTCTCAGGGAAAAGAAAATGTATGATTTTTTTTTAAATGTTGAAGTGAAAAGCATCAATCTGGTGCACTTTGAGCACAAAATGAATTTATGGATACAGCTCTCAACACTCTATGAAAGGGAGCTGTATACTTTTCAATACTCCAAACATCTTTAGAATATGATCACAACCAATAACAAATCCTTTACACTTGTGTATTCTTATCTTATGTTACCTAGTTAGCATTCTTTCATTTTATTTATGCATTAATCACTCCCCTTTTAAACTGTTTACTGTCCCATAGTACACATTGGAATGATTTCTTACTTTTTGTTCAACTAAACTATATTCTCTCTCTCTCTCTCTCTCTCTCTCTCTCTCTCTCTCTCTCTCTCCTACCGCCTGCGGGGACCCAGGTTCGATTCCGGCCATTCCGTCCATTCACGACCCACCTATCACATCTCTGCACCCCAACTAGGCTATCTTTTTTTCTCTCTCTCTCCTCTCTCTCTCTCTCTCTCTCTCTCTCCTCTCTCTCTCTCTCTCTCTCTCTCTCTCTCTCTCTCTCTCGCGGGGACCCAGGTTCGATTCCAGCCATTCCGTTCATCACGTCCATTCACGACCCACCTATCACATCTCTGCGCCCCAACTAGGCTATATATATATATTTTATTTTCTCTCTCTCTCTCTCTCTCTCTCTCTCTCTCTCTCTCTCTCTGGGACCCAGGTTCGATTCCGGCCATTCCGTTCATCATGTCCATTCACGACCCACCTATCACATCTCCGCGCCCCACCAGAAACGCTGCACTACAGGAAAGGAATAACCTAAACAAGCATACTAGGGCCCCTTTAAATGAGGTTACCCTGTTGCAGTGGAGTATTTCAAAACCCGATGGCGGCGGTATCATTTAGCACCAAAGAAGACGACGACAGGAAGATAAATACGCTATCTGTCTCCACTGTGTTCTGTTTACCGGTTCAGCAGAATGAGTGCAATCAAGGGGGCTGAATTCAAAGTGAGGAAACACAAAGGAAGAGCTATGATGTTGACACCAGAGATACAGCGCGAGTAAGAAAACACTGCGGTCTAACTGGGTAACATATTAATCTTCCCACCAACACAGCCTGCAGTTATCTCCTCGGTACAAGGGCTCCTCCAGGAACAAAAGGAGCTCTTCCTCAAACAGCGTTGCAAGTTTTGGACATTTTTATTACACTGTTAGCGGCATCAATTTTGAGCAACAAAAGAAGCGCTGGCTCGTGTGTCACCTCGGAGACAAAGCCAAACCAAGACAAATGAATTCCTCGGGCATGTGATTGTTTAAAAATGTGTGTGTGTGGGGGGGCGCGGGGGGGAAGGGGATCGTCTTGACACAACAGCACAGAGACAACGAATGTGCCCTTTCGGAAGACAGAGACACCGGGGCGAGACACTGGTGACAGTTGACAGAGGGGATGGGGGGGCGGAGCCTAATGTACGAGGAAAAAACTCAATCCTCATTTTTCTAGTTCATTATATTTTCAGCATTGTAATCAATAATCGCCTGCCTCCTTCCTCCTCTTCTTCTTCCTCTGCTTCTGTCTGGGAATGAATGAATAATAGAAAACATCATGGAAATCATTTTGGGGATCATAATTCTCCAACCTGTGAGGGCCATTAGTCTGCGAGGAGATGCCGCTCGCTGTTGGCCTTTGCCACCCTCTCCTGCGTCCTGTAACTCTCGGGCCGTCTGCATGCCTAAGCAAGGAGGCCGAGGCCTTTGTCAAATGGAAATGGAAGTCTGCTTCACGCCCCGTAATTGCTCCTCTGTGTCTGCATCATCTTTACCAATGAGAAAGAGCAACGACGAGACGGATCATGAGAGGCCCGCTTGCCCTCTGCTATGCTATCAACCCCCGACAGTCCATTATACCTGACGCCGCTCATCTCACTCATTATCCCCGCGGGTCAAAGGTCATCCCGTACCCATCCCAAGTGGTCATTTAACTCGTCTTAACACAACAAAGAATGCAGATGACATCGCTGTTGCATAAAAAGGTTAGGTGCAGCACAACCCCGGGAAAAGTCTCTGCTGGCTAACTCGTTGCATATTAAAAAAAAAGAAGAAGGAATAAACCCTCATCTCCATCTGCTGGAATGACCGGTGGTTCGCCCTCTCGTCGCGCGCGGGGAGAATTACAGTTCAGCCTTGTGGCGACCTTGGATATATCCCAGGTTGGTACTGTTTTAATTCAAGCACAGCTCCCACTTTATGGATGCTTTTGTATTATTAATACCATGAGAAATGAGAGGAGAGAGGTGAGAGACTGGCTTTATGTAGCGCCCAGCAGCGTGGTGCGGCCATGGGAGGAGGAGAGGCAGTGAAATGATTCTTAAAACCACATAAACGTAACACTGAATAACAGAAGGACTGCTCTGTGCTCAGGGCCACACAGCAACAACGTTTCAATTAACAAGGGTTCCTTTTTAATGCGTTTCATCGTCCTTTTGGGATTAACACACCAATGCTAATATATCACATCCTTCCTTTCCCAATTCCTGTGCCAACATCGAGCGTAATGAAACTGGAGGTGCCTGTAAATGTAATTCCTCGAGCAGGCAGAAACCCACTGCACTAAACAACCCACAGAATAGAATTATCACACACCAAGAAGTCGGGTTGGGTTTGGTCATGCGTAGTCCTGCCTCTCTCTGTCATGGCACGTTGATCAGCTGTGTGTCCTCGGGAACACACAGAAGCAGGACGCGTTTATTCGACACTTTTAACCAAACTTCAGGGGGCGATAAGTGCATTTGAGAAAAGGGGGTTGTGTGAATCTGTGTGTTTGAGCTGGACCTCTACGCCGATCTCAGAAACAAGCCAACTGTTTGAAAGTGGGGCAACCTCCTGCCGAATGTACCCCACAACAACAGAAAGTCATCCGCGTACACGGCGAATCTTACAAGGGAACAACAAACTAATCTTCCCATTGATTACAACAATTGGGTGATTGTGAGAGCCATAACAATACGAATATTCAAAGAGTGGATATTGTGAGGGTTGAGTGGAAACACACACAAGAGAGCTATGAGACAAAGATACAACACTGTACGAGATTATGACTTCTCCGTTCCTTTGGACTCGCACACAAGTTGAATAACGCTATTTATAGAAGTGTCTTTAGAGCTGCTCTGAGAATTATGTAAATTCAAATAACATGTTCTTTATATCAGAGGGGAAATAATGAAAGGGCCTATAATGCGTTCCTTGTAACAATGAGCGGGTTTTGAGGACATTTCCTCCAGACCCCGATCTAGCAGAACAATGCCTTGTTCATGGACAATTAAAACACAGAGCAATGGGGTTCTGCTGGGACACGGCGATGAGCGTAAATGTGCTTTATGGGCCGTGTAAATTGTCCCTGTTTTTACGATGACTGAGCTCGACCTTAAGGAGGAAAAATCATACAAACCCCCCCCGTCTTCATCTCCCTTATTTTCCCTGTATGTCTTTTCATGTACAGAGCCTGTCTTCTCTCACTCACCCGTCCAACTCCTATACCTTTTTCAACTGTACATGATAGCTGATGGAATGAAACACCATCTCTCTCTTTCATCTTCTGCTTCCCCGTCTCACTTTGCACTTCTGTCAGTTCTTTACTGGCTTGTAAGAGCGACCCATTGCATTTATTTAAGATGCTATCTGGTGTATCAACGGGAAAAATCGATTGTAAAATCTTCGAATAAATAAAATGGATCCAGGATCTTCATATAAGTCGACAAAAAGGGGGCGCCATCTCGCATATTGTCGTCAAAGAGCCATTCAACATTACATTTTTAAGAGTGGATGGGGAAAAAGCATCGAAAAGGACACATTGGTAATTTTCAGATTCGAATTTGTGTTTTTCGCCTCTACTGTCTATAACAGTGATTCTCAAATGGGGGTACGCGGACTCCTAGGGGTACGTTGGGGTACTGCAGGGGGTACGTGAGATTTAAAATAAAATAAAAAAAGTTAATAAAAAAAATACCATGCATGATTACAAAAATAATCTTAGTACAATAAGTTAAATAGAAAACACAATTGTATATAAAATATTCCTAGAACCAGGGGGTCCTCATATAAACATGTCAAATGTGTGTATTGTATTTTATAGTTTTGCATAATATATAATTGGTTTGTTAAACAGATATTACTTCAGTTGAAAAACTCCTTGGAAAAATCAGTTTACATTTTTTTCCATATTATGTTTTTTCATGCATGCATACATCAATATATTGGAATTATTTGTATAGGCTTTTCCGATCAAAAATGTTCGGGGTAGGTCAGGGGGTACTCGGCTGAGAAAATGTTTCAAAGGGGGTACACGACTGAAAAAAGTTTGAGAAGCCCTGCTCTATAACATGCTTTAATGTTCAAAAAGTGATATCATTGTCTCCTACTGCACAGTCTGCTCTGATTGGTTAGCTGGCTGGCTCTGTAGCCTACGAAGATAAAACCTTTGTTGACACTTCCTTAGCTCAATAATGTCCGCAGACATTTACAGTAAGTAATCACACTTTGCATTCATTCTATAAAAACATATTCACTATACACACACACACAGAATAGACTCTAATTAAAAACAGTTTAATGAGAACACCTTTTGACATTTAAGATAAGGCAAGTCGAATGAAGGCAGGAGTTTTTTTTTTTAATGAGTGTTTACTCTGTGCACGCCTGATGAACGCTGCGCATCTATGCATGCATGTGTGTATTCAGAGAAGAGAGGTTCATCCAGATGTGCCAGCAGGGAAGACAGAGGTTTAGTGCATGAGAGGAGGAAGACTTTTCCTTCTCCAGCCATGTGACCTGCGATTAATCAACGACAGCGCCGTTTAGTCTGTTTTTCTTTTTGCTAAACAGCTAGAAAGTGTAATCAAACCGCACGATCTGACAGGCCGCGCGATACAAGCGGCTAAGCAAAGAAATCCACTTGCTTGCTCAGAAGGGGAAAAAAATAATTACGTTCAGCCTTGCCAATCCGGTGTGTGTATGTGCACGCGTGTGATACAGAGGGAGAGGAACACTATTAGGGTCAAGTCAATTGTTCGGTAGAGAGAGGGATAAATATAGAGGGAAATAAAACGTCAGACTGACCAAGAGACAAAAAGCAAGGACAGTGTGTGACCTTTCCCCTCAGACCCCCCTCTACACGTCTCTTAATTGTTCCTATTGACGATCAACACCATGAAAAGGTTACGTGAGGCCTTCATAATCATTCTTCCATCAGATCTCTTTTCTTCTCAACCCTGCTTTTATATCACTCAAGAGGAAGAATGAGAAAGGAAAAAGGAGTGGCGAAAAATATAATATGGCAATATAAGTAATTAGTAGTAAGTAATTACAGCATTTTACTCTCAACTACCATCCACCTACCCGCGGCTCTGTTGGCAGAGAAAGCTAATAATTCAATTTCTCTGTGACAGTAATTGTCAGCCGGTGTACCTAAAGGTCATATCAGTCACCCAAGAGAAAGGGAAGGGAGAGCCCGGTGACACAATCACACACGAGCGATTTCACATGAGAGCTAATGGGAGGAGTGCAGCGGTGATGGACAGGGAGAAGAGAGGAGAGCAGAGGAGCTGATCTAACGACATGGCGCTCGCATGGTGGTCAGGAGACACGGTGGACAACTTTTAGAAGTAGGGATTTTTCACCGTTTTATGTGATTTTTTTCTTTTTTAAACAGAATATATGGTCATTTGATATGTGGGAAAAATCAACAGGGTGTTAACGTGTTATCATGTGTGCGGCAATTTAAGAAAAATATAGAAATATGGAGAAATTCCTATGTTTTCCCATCAATTATGGATTTATTCCTCCATTAAAACGGCCTCAGCTTTCTCCACATGCCACAAAGTGAATTACATGCAACAATTGACAATTCATTGCCGTAAAAAAAGAATCTGTCTTTTAAGAGGAGGGATTTTTTCCAGTTTAGGAAGATGTTCCTTTTGTACATTTACGATCGTTTCCTTTGTATGAAAAATCAACATGTTTGCTGCAAATTGAGAAAAAGATAGAAAAAATATTTTTAAAATCCCATATTTCCCATCAATCAGGGAAGTATTCCCACATGTATTCCTCCATTAACATGAAAACAGACTTCTTTACAGGCCAAAAAGTGCTTTATATAATAATTTAAACATTTATGTCCAAAAATAAAGCACAATCTGTCTTTTTGGGTCGCAAAACAGATCCAGTTGTTCCTTTTGAAACTAAATGTACGATCATTTGCTTTGAATGAAAAAGCAACAGGGCGTTAACGTGGGCTGCAAATTGAGAAACAGAAAAATTCCCCATGTTTTCACATCAAACATTCCACAATGTATTCCTCAAGTGTCGTTAGCGGCCAACACATGAAGTACCTGCTAAAATGTACACATTCATGCCAACAATAAAGCACGATTTGTCTTTTCGGTCACATTTGATGCACAGTATAAGTACTAAAAACATATATCTAGGCTACCTTCGTCTCTATCAAAGATATATCCTGTATAAATAAAAGGAAATCAATAATAGATGCAATAAAAAAGCCGATGCTTCAGAAGGTACGGAGTGAGGGAGAGGTAACGAGAGGGCAGCCTAGCCTTTGAAGTCATTGACTAATACAGTAGCAGGTATTAAAGTCATTGAGTGCCAAAAGGGAGCAGGCAGCCGCTTGACCCTGAGCCACTTTGGACTAATCTAGCATTCAATCCAGCGTGTAATGACTGCTCGAGCTGTCAATCCTCTGGGCTCTCTTTCTGTCTCGCGGACTGGCGTGACTCCAATGTGCACACACACCCTCACATGCATATATATAATCTCTCTTTCTCTGTGTGCATTGGACAATGTGAGGAGAGGCTGCCGGACAGTGAGCTTTCAGTGGACAGAGGCAGGGATCAGAGGCTATCCAGGCCATCGGCAGACATCACACCAGGGGAGCTTTCTGCGAGGCCAGAGGAATGTCTCTTCTCTGTGACCGAGTGTTTCATATCAAAGTGTCTGCAGGAAGCACCGGGTTTGAGAGGGACGTTTCCTCGAGGAAGGAGAGTTGATAACGAGTGGCACGAGATAAGCAATTACCTTAAACTCTCCACCAGGATAGATGAAGGTGATCAATTGGTTTGATGTCCATGAGAGCCGGAAAGCGGACGTGATTGGAGGAAGGGAGGAGTAACTTCAAAATTAAAGTAATCAATTATGTGCCCTTTTAAGTTCTTTGCATATTGTGCAATGCTGACTCCAGTACCAGTGGGTTAGTTGTGTTTTTACTTTTGTTTAATGAAGATCGTCAATCATATATATAACAAATATTTTCAGTTTAACAGCACATTCCTATTTTATTATGCATTTCAGCGCCTAGATACTTCCCTCATGCACATGTTGGTATTTGACTCAATGACATGTATAGACAGGTAGTTTGGAATCAAGGATATTGTTTAATACTTTTTAGACTTTCTATTTGGCGGGTATGGTAGATTGGCACACCTCTAACTTTACCTTAAGATATCAATATGCATTTACTTTAACACAGGCACCTCCAGTATCATCCTTTTGACTTTAGTATATATATCTGCCAGGACAGCTCCAAGTGACTTTCAAATTTAGAATTGTAATACCGTATGTATTTTATGCCAAAAAGTATATTAATTGGATAAAATGTGCTAAACCTCAACCTGTCAACACTTAAATACTAACTAAATAAACACATGAATGCATTAATAGCCCATATTATTACTGAACAGGTTCAATTAAGCAGAACAAGAGCTTTCACCTTTTTATATGTTAAGTACTTTTTGCTAACAGTACTTTAGCTTTTTTAGAGCAACATTTAGAATGTGTACTTATTGTGGGTTTATACATTGTGATATACTATAGTAAGGATCTGAGTATTTTTGTTCCGACACAAAAATTGATACTTAACAAAAATCAATTCAGTCCTGGCAGCCTCTCCACCTATGTTCCAATCAATCAATCAATCAATCAATCAATCAATCAATCAATCAATCAATCAATCAATCAATCAATTATTTATTTATATAGCCCAATATCACAAATGTTACATTTGTCTCAGTGGTCTTCACAGTGTGTACAGAATATCAGTATGACAATACGACACCCTCTGTCCTTAGACCCTCTGTCCTGAGACCCTCTGTCCTTAGACCCTCTGTCCTTAGACCCTCTGTCCTTAGACCCTCTGTCCTTAGACCCTCACATCGTACAAGGAAACACTTCCAGAGAAAACCCACAGTTTAAAGGGGACATGGGAGAAACCTCAGGGAGAGCAACAGAGGAGGGATCCCTCTCCCAGGACGGACAGACGTGCAATAGATGCCGTGTGTAAAACGAAGAGATAATACATAGGTTGCAAGAAGTTCTGGTTCTGGAAATGTGGTTTTTCATCTACTATACAATACTATAATAATAGCTAAAGATTTTCAATACGATATGTTTTATAGCCATGTTTTGCCATCCTGTCCGATATTTTCTACAGAACGGATGAACACACAATACCAACAATTCATTCCGCGTGTGTCCTGGAGCACATCGGTGAAGCAGCGAGCGATAAGTCGTTTAATGAACACCCTGCTCCACTACGGCCGCCTATAAGGAGTCCGTCAACCGTCCACTGACTCTCTGCAGTGTCTGCGGCCCTATCACCACACAGAACCACACCTGTCACACCGCCTGAGCAGCAGCTTAAAAAAAGAGAGAAAAAGAAAGGCGGAGAAACAGAGGCACTTCACAACACTGTCATTGCCATTCATAATACGCATTGGCGTATAAAGAGGGCCATTAGGGGCCCCAACCTGGGAGCCATTAAATCATTTTAAATCGTTGTAACATCCCATTAGTGTCAGTAGTGGGACCACATAATAGTCTGTATTAGAGGGATAACCACAAGGCGCTCCATTTGGACGGAGTCACTCGGGTCCTCTCTCCTGTCCTCGTCCCCTGATCCTCACCTCCATCCTGAGGAAGTGAAGGCTGCAAGTGGCGGTCCAGACATTTGGGACCTTAGTGGGGGCTTTTTATCACAAGTATGAGGAGGCTGCTGAATAAGGAACACTGCGAAACCGCCCCGATGAATTAGGCATGATGCAGGTAGCCTGTAATAGGCCCATTATGCTGCCTGTAGCTGTGTCAATAGGAAACAGGAGGATTAAACCCTGGGTTGTTTTGTCTTTAAGGAAGGAAGTCCGGGATGTGTTTGCTATGTGCTTTTAAAAAATTCATGCCGGATACATATTCTGTAAACTAGCTGAGGGGAGCAATTATTTCTTTAAACAAACAATAATTCTGACCTGTGTTTAAAGGTGGGGTAGGTAATGTTGGAGAACCCGGCTCGAGTGCGCTAGAATTTGAAAATACACAGCCGGAAAAAATCTGCCACTTCCTCACAGAGCCCCTCCTCCAACACACAGGAACGCGCACATGACCAATGAGGGCACGAGATAAGTCTGTGCCCAGATGGAAGGCTGACAGGCAGGTAGGCCATCCAGTTACTTTAGCCGGGCCGGCTCAGATGATTGGTCGTGCTTTTTACAGCGCCACGGCTTCCACAGATGACTTTTTTTTATGGATTTATTGTCAAAGCACTTCAGATATTCATTGCTATCGGGATGTTAAGAGCATTCCATGGAATATAACAACAAGTGTATCTCGAGCCGGTTTCTAAAACGTACCTACCCCACCTTTAAGGGATAGATCCACATTTCAGGAAACTTTCTTGCAGGGTGTTACTGTACTGTAGATGAAGCAAGAGCCATATGGTGGTTAGCTTAGCATAAGACATAGCAGATAGCTCCTCATGACACCATAACTTGTTGCTTTTAAATGTTTTTTCTGTACAGATTGAAGATATACAGTACTGCTTCCAGTTTTAATGCTAAGCTAATCACGGTATATAAACCATAAATGTGTGTTATTATGAATCATCAAATGATTTTTCCAATATAATCAATAGTCATGAAGGTAAAGCTTCTTTGTAGTTTCACATACTTGCAGCTGTATACATCTCACAGGTGACAGGGACGCCTGTGACAATGCAAGCCTAACCTGTGAGTATGTCATGCTATTGTGAAGAAAACTATGTAAAATATGCATCCCTCCACTTCTTCCTCTATTTGTCTCCTCTGGATGATAAATAGCTCGTTGTGCCGACCCTCGGTGTGCCCTCAGAGTTCTTAAAGGAACAAAGCCATGATGAATGGATCAATGCCAGCGGACCAGGAAAACAGCTCTTCCGGCCGATAAAAAAGATTGGCCAATGACAATTGGGGGACAGCGGTGACCCGGAGAGTGGGTCTTTGGGGTACGGCCCCCCCAGAGGGGCCTCGGTGATGGAGCTAGGATCACCATTAGGGGGAAGATTAAGTGGCCCCGGCTTCCTCTCTCACTTAATTATACATGCAAGCCCCCTCTGTACCGCCCGCCGCAGCACCTCAGAAAAAGGCAGAGTGCTCCTTTGTCTCAGCCACTGGCCGCCACTTTGATTGCTTATTGGCCGTCTCTCCTGACAACCGCCGGGCACAGGAACAACTCCCATTGGCCGAGGTGTCAGGAAACGGAGAGGGAAGGATAAAAAACGAAAGGGAGTGAGAGTAAACAGAAAGACAGTTGGATAAGAGACAGGCAGCGAGGGAAGATGTGCGTATTTAGTTTTCATTACACCGGGAGCTTGAAGAGGATGGGGGGAGGGAAAGAAATGTCCTTGTCAGAAAGGGAGTCTCTGGAGGTGCGGGGAGGCGTGCTGGTGCCATCCACCGACACTCAGCTGACAAATATGGAACCCCTCAAAATAGAGCAGTTCATGCTTGAAAACAATGGCTTATGAATAAACAACAGGACCCAGGAATCCTGCTCATAAACTAAATGATACCACTAGGGGCTGAGCGGGGCGGAGGGGGGTGAGACAAGCTGAGGAAAGCCTGTTGTATGCTGACAACATGCAGCAGAACATGACCGCTAATGCCCAATAGGCCCAGCTGGACTGGCCTCAAACTGTGATATCACCAGTCAAGTCTCCTCAACTCCTTCGACAAGAAAATAACAACCAATTGCTACAAACCGAGGCCTAATCTCTTCGCCAGATTGTTGCACGTGCTGTAAAGTCGCTGATCAGAGGCGAGGCGAGGCTACAATGTTAAAGCGCCTAAGTGAATCTCAATGATGATGACTTCCATCCATAGATTTCTGTGGTTTCAATTCCCAATCCACGCCATCGGCATCCAAGCCAAAGTGTTCCAACATGTTGACAAGAAAAAAAAACGGCTTTCCAAAGTAACACAGGAAACATATTTTTTTATATAAGAGGACAAAAAGTAGAACACACTTAAGATCGGGTTGGGCAAAGGACAGTGTCAATAATTCATCTTGCAGGCAACTCAGCTTCAGTGTGCTCATCATGTTTTAAGAACATAACTGAGGATGCTGTTAATATGTAATGGGACTGCAGAGATTCTTCCCACCCCCCGAGACGTTACACGAAAACAGAGAAATCAAAGTTTATGTCCTGAGGCAACCTGGAATCAAACGTGGAGCGGCACTTGCCAAATCTGGGAACGTTTCAAATGGATTATTTGGTGTTAGCGGGTTAATAGCTAATCAATACATGTGCTAGTGAAGTCCCAATGGTCTAATCCACATAATCACAGGCAGTACAAGACAGCTGTGGAGGAAGCAGGAAGATTTTAAAACGACAGACCCCCCATAAAAGGTCAAATAACCTTCATATTAGGAATTGAAAGCTTCTTACGAGGTTATTAGCTACTTGAATTAGGAACACCTTTAGGTCAATGATTTAGAGTTAGCCATAATGTTTGGCAATTTATAGGTTTATGAAAAAGGAAAATACCAGCATTATTATTGTCATTATTGTGACGGGGAAAGCCAACAAAGAAACATTAATGTTCAAAATGTTATTGTATTAAAGTTAGCCTAGGAATCAACAAAAAAAAACATTTTTTGAAATGTTTTTGAATGTATGTAAATTCATATGTTGTGCATTATCGCATTATGCATTACTTTTGGATCATTATTTTACTTTACCTTCTTGTGTTCCTTGAATTGTTACATTATGTTTTTAAGCTGCATGTGTGCAAGAGTTTGACCTGCATCCAATGTCTTGTTCTTGTTTTAATGTGTGATGTGTGTCAAGTTGTTAAAGCCCTTTGAGCTGAACTTGATGTATGAAAAGGGCTATACAAATACAGCTCTATTATTATCTGAATATTTGATATTGTGTATATTATGTCTATATCGATAACTATAGGTGTGTTGGTTTGTATTTACATGCATATTTACCTTTTGATTTATATATGGATGTAACAAATATTACCACTAGTTACAATAAGCTTTTTCTTTCAAATGTTTGATATATTTTGTATTAAAAGAACAAAAACAACTTATTCAATTGTATTTTTGTTTGTTTTCTTGTTTGTTGCTATGGTGAGTAGGTTTGTGTGTGTGTGTGTGTGTGTGTGTGTGTGTGTGTCACAACAAAATGCTTCAAAAACTTGAAAGTGAAGGTCATATGACATGAATGCATCACACACAGTCACATAACACACTCTGACATGGAAACCCTCACGTTGACTTTTCCTGTTGGGAAATGGCTTGCATCAAAGTTGACTGGGAACCAATGCTGACATGTTATCTTAGCCACATTAGCTACAATTGCTTTTAGTGGTAAAATCAATAATCAAAGCAACGGTGTACTATTCAAGCAGCACGCTCGCAGCTCAGGGCAGAGTTAAGGGGATGTTTGGTTAAGAGGAAAGTTTGCAGAGAAAGTTATGAGCCTGCATTAACTTATTAGGTCTTTTTGGCATTTGCATGGAAGTGGAGCAGCTCTCTAAATATTGAGAGGTTAACTAAGGCATGTCATTTTCAGAACATAAAATTCTATGCAATTCTGCATTAACATTTATGCCCAAAAGCTATCTATTATTAAATATAATTTGAGAAAGATGAGCCGAAAGTGACATTAATGGCAGTCAAAAGATTGATATACTTGGACTTAAAACCAAGACACTACTGGGCAGGCACATTCACACACTCGTGCACACGCTCGCGCACACACACACACACACACACACACACACACACACACACACACACACACACACACACACACACACACACACACACACACACACACACACACACACACACACACACACACACACACACACACACACACACACACACACACACACACACACACACACACACACACACACACACACACACACACACACACACACACTGCAATACAGGAGTTCCGTACTAACCCTTATCATCAACGCTGCAATGTAAAGCAGGCAATTTATGCATTATAATTTAGTATTCAAATTCAAAGTGAAGTACAAAGAACGGCATTCAAATAACTACTTTTAGATGATTGAGGAAATGTGATTTACGAGCATAATTGTTTACATAATTCATAGGATGATTATCACATTACAGCGCATAAATTATACTTTCACGATAATTCAAAGCCGGCACACAGATGTCTGAGGTTTATTTAATATGCATTATAATCATAAATCAAAGTATGCAACACTAATTTCGACACGCCGCACGACTAATCACTGTCTGGATTCTATCATCAAATACAACATATACGTTCCCATCTTAACCAGCGCTGCGGAGGCACTGGTGAAATCAATAGGAGAAAATCAATTAGAATGTGTTTGCATGTATGGATTGACATCTTGAATCATCAGTCCTATTGATCCGCTCCACTGTGATCTTCATAAAACCCATTTGTTCCATCCAAAGTTTGCTCATCCAGCCAATACGTTGTTCTTTCTCCTCCCCTCTGGTTTGCATACACAATGGTAGAAGCGCCATAAAGAAGATTTTAGGGTTGAGAGCAGGGGTGTCCAAACTTCTTTCACGAGGGCCACATACAGAAACACATACGAAGGGCTGGGCCACTTATAGAGGTGAGGTATATTGCCTTGTAAGTTAAGTTAGCAAAATGTAGGTAAATTAGGCTTGATACACGAATACACGAATATGGTTTTTAGAAATATGAAGGGTGTATTTCAAGCTTGTTATGTAAATAAGTCATTGGACTTTTTTCTTATCAACTAAGATATGTTAGAAAATGTTTCAAACTTTAATTAACTGCATTTATTTGATAAGTGGTCTTATTAACACATGAATACTACTGTGTATATATTTACATTTATATTTAAGAAGTACAATGTAAGACTTTTATCCATGTATTTTTCCTTTTAATGTTTATTTTATTAGCTTTTCTTTTTTATGCTTAATGTCTTTCATTTTTTGTAAAGCACTTTGAATTGCCTTGTGTTGAAAAGTGCTATATAAATAAACTTAACTTGCCTTGCCTTGCCTTGCCTTAAGACAAGCACAAGTTTCATTTGTGGGCCATATTCCATTCTACTTTTTTAATTTGCTCAGGGCAAATTCAAAATGGTCCGCGGGCCGTAGTTTGGACACCCCTGGTTTAGAGGAACACATATTCAGTTCTTTCCAAAATGCAAGGAAAAGACTGACATGAAAAACACTGCAGGAGTGGAAACAAAGTGTTGACAAAGTGGTCTAAAAAAACCGACGCATTCAGACGAATTGAGTGATGATCCAGTTCTATGCTGCCGACCAGCCCATCCCAAAACAAAAAAGCGCTGATGAACATCCTTGTGACCGAACTGATTGTAGTTAATTATAAATTATGCAGTCATTGTGGGCCCACAAAAGAAGACATCCCCACTCTGCAGTCAGATGTAATTACCAAAGTCAGGCGCAATCCACTGTGTGTGATCCATCCCTGACAGCCAGCGCTGACTGATGACCTTCCCCCGGTAAAGACTCCCTCAGTGGGGTCGTTGAACACGAAACACCCCCCCCCACGCCCTCCTTTCCTTCTAAACTTCCTCCCTCTGATTAAACATCTCTATACCTGCTCAGACCCCCGTGCGACCCCCTAGGTGGGGCGCTATTTGAGGCGTCATGGCTAGTCTTGGCTATCATTCACAATCAAGGGTTTATCACTCTATGTAGGGCAAAGAAATATGACTCCCCGTCAGCGGGTGGCGGGAAGGGTTGGGCCTCGGAGGATGGAGGAAGGGGAGGAGAGGGGCTAATTTGACACAGCTCGCTTGGCTTGCCATAATTGCTCCGTCACTGTCAGTCCTTGAGAGGCCTCCTCGCCGTACAATTTGGACACAATTACCAGCCGTTTACCAGTGGCCGTTATGCCCGTCGCCCCATCACCCTCCCCCCCCCCCCGCGCCGAAACCCCGCGTTTGGCCGGTGGCTGGGATGTGCCATGCCTCATCAAACGCGGATGCGGCCCATTAATGAACACTGTTAGCATTTCTCTTAAACTTCTCTGGCCTCTAATAAACATGCGGTGTTCCATGAAGGAGCATTGCCATCCTCGTGACATGATATTTATTGTCTGCGCTGGTGGGAGGGAGCGGGGATGGGAGGACAGAGGTGAGGGGAGGGGTGGTGCGAGAGTGGAGAGAGATATATCAGCGATGAGTAGGGGAACGAGGGAGGGGAGGTGAACAAAGACAGATGAAGAGGAAGGGAAACGGACTGGAACATCTCTCTCCGTGGCGACCACTGCATCTGCATCTGAATTCGCCTCAGGCCTGTATCGCCATTTCACAAATCTAAATGTCTACATAAGACACGTGCAGTGTCAGCACTTTGTCAGAGCTGATAAAGACCGTATGTGCAATGTTCAAATCTGATTCTAGGGAAATGGAAATGTGTAGCAACATGTGATATTAAGGCTAATGTAAACAGCTGCTTTCCTGTGAAAACAGATGATTTGATTCGTCATTAAACAGTAACAGTAAAACACAGCGGTGTTGTTTGAAATAAACCGAAAATACGTACAAATGGCTCCTGAAAACGTGCTTTCAGAGTATTACAGGATATGAATGAAGAGTTCAACAATGTTGACCTCCAGAGGGAGTTTCTCTCCCACACACTCCCCCCCCCCCTGCCTGAAACGCCTCTTTTCCATCGCTACAAAACATTGTACGTGATTGTAACCAATGAGAGCAGACTGGGCTCTGGTTTCAGACAGAGGGTGAAAAGAGGTGCTGCAGCACATGTATGAGAAAAATAAAGCACTTTTTGAACATTAAAGCATGGAGACATGTCACAGACGCACAACATGAACATGAAAACACGCATAATAGGGCCCCTAATATAGAAATGCTACTAATAACTACATTTCAGCATCTTGTGGAACTTCCTCGTACATGCTCCCACGCAAAGTCACACACAGGTTGACTCTCTCACAACAATGTCACACTCGGCAGGAACGTGATATCATTCCTGTGCACTTTGACACGTGTTATATATCGCCACTGCCAAACACAAGCGGGAGCGAGAGGAACAGAGAAAGCAAAAAAAAAAAAAAGCAGAAAGAGTGCGAGGCTAAAAGACAGAGGGGGGGAGATAAACAGCAGGCGGGACACCTGTGGTGACCTAATGACGCCTGTGTCCTCTAAAGAGCCTCTCATTTCCTCCTCTGGCCCCGGGGCAGCCCCGTGTGTCGCGGCGAGGGCCATCGTTACTGAACAAGGAGAGAGAGAGGTGGTGGGGGGTCATTATTTATCATTGTGTGCCTGCTTCTATTTCCTATTCTGAATTAAATACACACCCAATACATAGAGAGGGGGTGGTGTTTCACGTAATGCTTTCTCCATCTGTCTTTGCCTCGCAGTCCTGTAGGAACTAATGAAGCCCGGTGCAACTGCAGTCAAAGGCACAAAATGGCCGCTCATTAATAGCCTGCTGTCATGCAGAGGAGCCATTATGACACAGGTGTATGTGCTGTATGACATCAGGCATTGTTTTCCCAGATGCAAAATAAATATAGCTTTGCCTGTAAATGCTCAATTTCGAAGAACATACAGTAACAATTAAGACTTTAAACATTTGATATCCTTGTAGTGCAACTTTATTTTCATCTCTAATTTGTATTTGAGCCTGCACAATGCTTAGCTGCTCGCCTGTCTGATGCAAAGAACTGTTCAAATGGACAAAACATAAACCAAAGGGATGCTAACTCAGACAATAATAATGATATCAATAATCACGGATGCATAAACAACCACAGTGAAAAGAAAATGCAACTTGTCATGCCTCCGTGGAGATAGGAGCTGGCATCGCACTAAGTGTTTGGTCGCTCACCGCATAAACTCATTAATTTGCTTAATTATGAAACTCCGTATCAATTTCCCCTCGCTGGGAAATGTGTAGTGAATGCAACAACATAACACATTTTGAAGCTGTGTTCTCACTATCACTTAATAAACAAATAGCAAATACACCAGGGCCTGATTAAAGGGCCTGTACACTACAGAGGAGGAGAGGAAGGGAGCGAGAGGAGACGGTGTTTGTTTCCCTGCTCACAGATGAAATTGTTTCAGCTTGTTTTTGACAGCTACAGCTACAGACGTGTCGGCTATTATTGGGAGAGGAGAGAAAAGCTGGTTGTAATAATTAAAGGGAACCACTAACCTGAATAAATTAATGCTTCCTTTGTGTGCGCGACGTGCATGGAAATGCGTGGTGAGCGCTAATGTGCAACCGCACGTTCAGACGGGCTTTGTTCGTCCTGATTAATTTTTTGTTTCTTGTACTGTTTGTATGCGTGTGCGTGCGTGTGTGTGTGTGTGTGTGTGTGTGTGTGTGTGATAAAAGGGATGCATGCTGTATTGTGATGGGGGAGCTGTTTGCTTCCTTCTCGCGCCTCACAATTCTTATCTCATGAATACAAATTAAAAGTTTTTAAGCCTGTTACTTCTCTTTCTTACTTTCCGTTGTAATTACAAAAAAATACGGGTAAAAACAAAAGCAGATTGATTCATTAGACATACTGCACTGTAAATACAGTGGTAGCAAATATTCCACATCGTCTATGAACAATTAGCCGCGATTAGATACAACCAAGAATTGAAAACAATAGACGAACACTGTTTTTCCACTTAACATCTGTGCTTCTCATAGTTGCAAAAACATTTCCAGTTTCCATTTAGTAATTCTGTATTGAGAAATAAATATTGGAGCATGTCCTGCCATATGTTAAACTTAATGTACACATGTTCTCAAATACGTTTTGCTACTTGATGACACGCTCTTTGTCATGCTAGCATAGCTTTAATCTCTTGTTATTCAATATTGAAGGAATACTTTATACAAACATTTGTTCATTACTTATATTGAATTTTCGAAGTGATCTTTGTTTTCAATTGATGCTCTAAGGTGACAGAAGAATCAGTAAAGAAAGAACAATCTTGATGAATTGAAGGAAAAGGGGTCAGCATTTAAAACCCTCAAAACCTTCATTTAACAATCCTCTTTCACAAAACGTGTAATCCACATCTGAATCTAATTTATAAGCAAACTATTATCCAAACAGGTGCAAGACTTGGATAAAGTAATGTATATCCAAACGCACATTATGTAAGTGAAGTTTCCCTTTAAAAGTCTTGTCTTTTTGGATGATATGTGCAGCTTGTAAACATATGTTTTCCAAAAACTGTCCCTGCAGCCTAAAAAACATGCCTCACGTGTTGAGCCAAACTCAGAGGCATTTACTGTGCAGAACAATATCATCCCTTTCCCTCACAGACGTGGAGTCGCAGCACATGTAGCCCTGATGTTGACAATAGCAGCTGAACTGTCAGTGATAAAAGGAAATGTAGCAACGCGCAGTCACACCTATGCATAGTGTAATGCATGCATGCATGGACGCACACACACCTACCAGCAAAGTAAGTTGTACGTATGAGATACACACAGACACAGGAAGAGAAAGGGAAAGGTGGGAGGCTCTCGTCAGACGGGGTAAATCACATTATTTGGCCCTCATCCCAGAGAGTGAATTGGGAGTCAAGTAGGATGCATGTGGTAACCGCAATGAAATTACAGCTGCGGCGAGGCCGGGCGCTGCTAATGCACCCCCATTGTGTCCTCGAGTGCATCTAAATAAGCAGGGGTAAAAGGCAGCCTGCGCTGGGGCTGCCGGGGTTACAGGGTGTGTGTGTGTGTGCGTGCGTGTGGAGGTAAATGGAGGCCATGATGGAGGGCTGTATTTAGGCCTGATGATGGGTAACCTGTGGCTACCACCTGATGCCGCTTTGTTGTCTGTGGGTTTAAGAGGTTGAGTGTAAGTGCAGGTGTTTATGTGCAGGATACTTTCCCTGTCTCACTTCGAAAGGAAATGATTCACCGTCACTGTAGCGAGCATCAGCGATACCAGACAAATGGAGACCTTTGTGATACTTTTACTCGTAATAAACCTGAATGTGGTTTTTCATTCACGGCATGTGTAGAAAAGTAGGCTGTAGATCACAGGCTCTAAGAAAGAGGCCCCCTGGATCAGAAACAGTCTCTAACAGTGCAACAACGAGGACATCAGCACGGGTGGAGGCCCCAAAAAAAAGTCAAAAAGGGAGAAAAAAACCCTACTAAAACTGTCAGCGTTGAAGAGGCAAAACAGAGATCCGGATCCATCCATTATGAATGAGATGTATTTGAAAGGTGGAGTATGAAAAGTTAAAAGGAGGAGGAGGAGGACACTCACTTACCCCGCCATACCCGGCATCACTTAACCCTCGCACAACCCCGAACGCTCCCCGTTTCCCGCGAGCTCCAGTTCATCAACAAAAGCCTTTGTACAGTCAACAGCGCTGTTTTTATTCATGTTACATTTATCTTCAGAGCTGTCCGTCACGTGGACGGCTGATCTAGAACAGAGCCGCACTCTGGTGACAGGAGGATAGAGCCGTAACTCTGGAATGCTAACCTCCGCTGTTATTGGGCCCGCAGAGGGGAGCGGGAAAAAAGGGAGATGGAGAGGAATTAAGAGAGGGAGATACACAGCCTGATGACAGCTACAAACACACCTTTGTTCCAAAAGCACAAAACAGCACACATCAGTGGGATTGCTTTATCTTCCCTGGGCCCAATCAAACTTGTGTTATTTAGACTTCAAACATCGTGGCCTCCGAAGAGAGGCGGGGAGCGGGCTAGGTGTGTGTCTCTTGCTAATAGCTGCTAGCATGATTCGGTTAAGCTGCTTATTTCCGACATAAATAATGCATCCAGGCAGATGCGCTTGACTTTAGTTGAATATGAATCGCTCGCGTGATTGACACCGAGGTTTGTTGAGCGCCAAGTTGATTCTACAGCCTCACCTTTGGAAATAGGCCTGTCTCATTTAATATCCCCGATGTTAACATAATTATGACAACCAGCACTGATTCATGCATGTGTCTGTGTAATATCCATGACAAAATTAGGCTACTATTTTTTTTAGGGTGGGGGGTGCGGAGCAGGCAGGATAGATTTTAGGAGAGTATCAAAGGCAACTAGATTGTCTGCCTGTTTAGCAGCTTAGCCAAATCAAATCAGAAATAAGAGGACTATCGTGGGTTTAATTCTGGATACTTTCACAAGACACCCTACTTACCCACCCACAAACCCTGCCCCCTCTTACCCCCCCCTCCCACTTTTTTTAATACAGTCATTGATTCCAATCAATCAACGCTAATTAAGCGGGCACCTATACCCAGATATGTCACATGCTAATAGGGTAATGATATGGGCATTTAGTTAGTGCTTTAATCTTATGCTACTTGCAGCTAACACACAATGACACTCTCTACCCATTTACAAGAGACTGCTGAGAGCATGTGCACACACACACACACACACACACACACACACACACACACACACACACACACACACACACACACACACACACACACACACACACACACACACACACACACACACACACACACACACACACACACACACACACACACACACACACACACACACACACACACACACACACACACACACACACACACACACACACACACACACACACACACACAGGAACTTCACACTGGCTCAGTGTATTAAACCTTATTTACAAGCTAACAGCTATAACCATTACAGATACGGTGGCGGGGAAACCACATTAGGTTCAATGGGCCAACAGCGTGTAATCCAAAACAATAAAATGTAAATTTGTGTCAGCAGTCGCAGACACTAAAAGAAGCACACATGGCTCATCTGCAAACAGATGCACATCTCTGTGATACAACATGTTTTCACCCCCGTGCTGTCTCTTTTAAGACCTTGGCGAATCAAGGAAGGAATATTTCTCATTTCAATGGTAATCCCCTCGAAGTGTTAAGGTGCTGTGGATAAATACATTGCAGACAGTTTCCCTCACCGAACCCACAGCCCTCCCCATCCTAGTAAAACATGAGCACAGTGAAATGGCTCACAGTCGAATACAGCATGTAAGAGAACGTGGTAGTGCCAGGAAAAGGGAGTCGGAGGCGGTGTATTAAGAACAGAGTTCCAATCTTTATTAGCCATTAATAACAGAGAGGTTATCACATCAACTGCTCTGCTTGACGAGCTAGCAGGAATGGAAGCTAACGCTACAGGTGTTCCCACTAAAGGGTCCGTGTGGCAACACAATACGAGAGGTGACTTATGTCCAATAACGTGTCACCACACAAGCCCCCCTAGAATTCACGTGTAAACAAAATCCGTATGGCGGGGAGGAACAATCCGCCTGCCCCCACGAGACCTGCGCACCGGAGTCGGTACAGCGACCTCCGCCCGTGCGGCCCCTGACAGAGGAGGGACCGGAACAACAGGTCCACACTCCCTGACAGGAATCAAAGCCGGGGGTCGGCCCCGTCTCGGCGACCGAGCCAGCACCACCACGTCCACGTCCAAGTGAGCAGCCTTCACCCGGTCAACCGAGACGCGCTCAGCCTTCCCGCCCATGTCGACCACCAGGTGTTTTTCACCGTGTTCCAAAACCCGGAAAGGTCCGTCGTAAGGGGGCTGCAGGGGGCCTCTGTGTGCGTCGTGACGGATGAAGACGTGCCCAGCTGAGCGTAGCTCAAAATCCCCCGGAACTCTCAGCGGCTGACCGTAGACCATCTCCGCTGTAGAACACTGCAGATCTTCCTTAGGTGCGGTCCTCAGGCCCAGCATCACCCAGAGCAGCTTGTCGACCCAGTTACCGGCCTTGAGGGCCGCCTTCATGGAGCGATGGAAGTGCTCGCAGAGGCCGTTAGCCTGAGGGTGGTAAGCGGTAGTCCTGTGCAGCTTGACCCCCAAACCGCTTGCCACAGCGTTCCAGAGCTCGGACGTGAACTGAGAGCCCCTGTCTGAGGAAATGTCTGACGGGGTGCCAAAACGACACACCCACGTTGCAATGAAGGCCCGGGCAACGTCTGCGGCTGATGTCGAAACGAGCGGAACCGCCTCCGGCCAACGGGTCGTTCTGTCCACCATGGTGAGGAGGTAGGAAAACCCCTGAGAGGAAGGCAACGGACCGACCAGGTCAATGTTGACGTGATCAAACCTCCTCTCAGGCACCAGGAAACGCTCCAACTGGGCCTTCGTGTGGCGGTGCACCTTAGCGCGTTGACAAGCCACGCACTCCCTGGCCCAAGTCCTCACGTCCCTTTTCAGTTCTTGCCAAACGAATTTCGCCGCTACCAAACGCACCGAAGGTTTAACGCCGGGGTGTTCGAGGCCGTGCACAGCCTCGAACACAGGACGCCTCCAGCTGGCAGGGACGACAGGCCGCGCCAGGCCCGTAGAGACGTCACACAGGAGGGTAATGCCCGCGTCGCCGAACACTACGTCCTACAAGCGCAGCACCGCGCCCTCCACCTTCAGAGCCTGGACGCCGGGATCTGTGACCTGGTCCGCCGCTATGCGAGTATAGTCCAGGCCCAACTGGACGGCACCGATGACGACCCTGGAGAGGCAATCAGCAACCAGGTTCAACTTGCCAGCCACGTGCTTAATGTCCGTAGTGAACTCCGATATGTAGGACAGCTGCTGCTGCTGACGTGCCGACCAAGGCTCCGCCACTTTTGACATGGCGAAGGTGAGCGGCTTGTGGTCGACAAACGCCCTAAATTCACGGCCTTCCAGCATGAAACGGAAGTGCCGCACGGCCAAATAAAGTCCGAGGATCTCCCGGTCAAAGGCGCTGTATTTGCGTTCTCTAGGCGTCAGCTGGCGGCTGAAAAAGGCGAGTGGCTGCCAAGCGCCCTCCACCCACTGCTCATGCACTGCGCCGACCGCGTAGTCTGACGCGTCCGTGGTGATGGAGATGGGATTCGTAGATGATGGGTGTGCCAGCAAAGCCGCCTGAGCCAACGCGGTCTTGACCTCAGCAAAAGCGCCGTCCGCCTCTGCTGTCCAGTCGATCTCCTGGACGGGGGTCTTGCCTTTCAAAGCTTCATACAGCGGCCGCATGATGTGTGAACATTTGTAACGCCACTAATTATTTTAACGCGATTAACGCATGTGTATTTTTTGTCCTCGGCCGCCCCGTAGTTTCAGAGAGCATCCAGTTTAAAATACCATCTACAAGCTGATGCTGACAGCCCCGCTCCTGCTGCCCGCTTGTGACAGACCACACTTCCACGCTCACCGGCAGGCACCGACTGGCCATCGGGAGGACCGGGGGGTGTGTGTGGCCCGAGCGAGCTAGGCATACCTTACGTGTATTGCTGTTGTTAGCATCTGGTGCTAGCTAGCTGCGCTAACGGATATAAGGAGCTGTTTCAATGAAAACAGAGGAGCGACATTTCGCCGACAACTGCGCCGAGCGAGTGCGCAATATGATTGCAGCGTCCAGGCAGCTCCCGTTCGAGCATATGCCTTGAGTTGCACATAGCTCCAAGGATCCATCACACACACACACAGATTTGTCCTATGCATCTTGCAGTAACAATTCAATTACTATTCAAGTCAATAGAGTGCTGCAGGGATGACCCTAAGACAGCCCAAACCACTCAATAAGCACTGGTTCCCCTTGACAAAAAGACAATAGACGCTTTCACTCCGGAGTACATAGTTCCTGGGATTTTGCGTTAACACCAAAAAAATAAATCCGGAACTAGAACTTAGTTCATGAGAAACTTTAGAGCTAGAGAGCAGGTACTTTCAGAAAAAGGTTCCCATTTCTGATTGGCTGGGCGGATTGCAAACCACGCCCCGTAAAACTCTGAAAAGTTTTGCGAAGCCGCCATTGTATTTGCTGGCATTAGCATTATTAGCATTAGCATTAGCCCAGCGCACCAACGGAGAGAGACTAACTTATGGCAACACAAAAAAAAACATGGGAGCGGTGGAGATGAGGAGGTGTCGGCGTTCTGGCGATTTACTCGGAAGGCTTCAGTAGAAGCTGCTGGGAGTCCCAATTTGCCTAATCCTCCCTCAGGGACTTATTCTGGTGTGAACGCGATCTGCTCTTTAGTTCATCAGAACTAAAGAGTTCTGATGAACTAAGTACTGGGAACTAAGTACGGCAAAGTACTTGGTGTGAAAGCGCCTATAGGGTAGTGTACTCCCCAAAAATGTAAGAATATTGCAGAAAAATATTAGATTTCAGATCGCAGCCTCGCGGGTATGACACAACAAGGCTGTACAGGTGTATAGGGATGACCAACAAACTGTAGTCTCATGTAGTCACCTGTTAGTCGTTTAAAGTGGACTCACTATGACAAACATGCTTTTTACAAGTGCTTGTTTTCCTATATGTGTGTATCTGGAGTGCCTATCAACCTGTAAACTGTGAAATAAGATGACCAGGCAGCTTTTTTGTGTGGAATGCCTAGTCATTAAACACAGGACTCAACATTAGCTCTACTTCCTATGGCACATGCAGGCATACAAATAGGCAGCATCCCATCTGAGTATCTGCACCAATGGCTTGAGTAGTACCTCTGCCAGGTGTGCCACATTTTTCTCCCCAGCCAATCAGAGCGCACTGGAGTTTTTTGGGAAACCGGCTTAAAGAGACAGGCGTGTTTCAAACAGGTGGGGAATACAAGTGTATTTAGGTAGACATTATGAGAAGAATCAAGTGTTTTTTTTAAACATACAGTACTGTATGTAGAAACCCAAATGCTGATGTAAACCGGACATTTAGCATAATATGTCCCCCCCGGTGATACAAGTATATGCTCCAAAATTCAAGGATGGGGTTATTTAAAGGTGGGGTAGGTAAGTTTCAGAAACCGGCTCGAGATACACTTTTTGTTATATTCCATGGCATGCTCTTAACATCCCGATAGCAATGAATATCTGAAGTGCTTTGACAAAAAATCCATAAAAAAATGTCATCTGTAGAAGCCGTAATACTGTAAAAAGTACAACCAATCCGTTTAGCCGGGCCGGCCTACCTGCCTGTCAGCCTTCCATCGGGGCACAAACTTATCTCGTGCCCTCATTGGTCATGTGCGCGTTCGTGTGTGTTGGAGGAGGGGCTCTATAAGGAAGTGGCAGATTTTCTCCGGTTGTGTATTTTCAAATTCTAGCGATCTCGAGCCGGTTTCTCAAACTTACCTACCCCACCTTTAATGACATATTTTATGTTGTAGAACAAAACGTTTTAGTTTCTGCAACCACACCTCAAACAAGCCTATTCACAACTCCCAATGCAACTCAAGAAGCAAAGATGCTAACCAATTTCCCGGTTTTAAGACTGAATCCTGCAGCACGTTATGTCCTACCAGACATTACAATACAGTGGCAAACTACTGGCTTTACTTTATGTTTCCAGTTGCTTTCATCGCATATCCGTTTATTACAAGGAGTAAAAAGTCAGGAGTTGGATTCAAACTGACGTCACACAAATGCACGGTATGCTCATTCCCTTGCTGAGCCAGCAGGATGCCTCGGGCCGCTGTACTTTCTCCACGACAATACTGTGGAGAGGTGTGCGGGAGGGGGGGGGGGTGAATCTGTGAATCTGTTCCAGCAGGAAGCACTTCACTGAGTGTGCTGACTTGTTATGACTGACCGTGTATGGAGGAGGATTTGACGTACAAGGGTTCAGATTTACTTCAATTAAAATGAATAGCTCCACTCAAATCTTCACCGTGAAGACACAGGATGTTCCAAAGCTCTACTTTCTGATTTATATAAAAAGATCCACCACCATTTGTTCTTCAGTAATGGCCTCCCTGATGATCCAAGGACCATTTTCTCTCTCAGATGTGCAGATAGTTTGATTTTGTAATGATATTGATTGTTTCTTTTAGATGATGTATACTATTGTCCTGTTTGATTCAGGAGGCTTTTAATAAATACATTATGGAAGGGTACACTTACCTTTACAGGAGCGCTTCAGGAGCAGATGGCATTCTTCATCAGCTTATTCTGAAACATAGTCAAGGTGAAGGACGAGTAAAAGTAAGATCGTCGGTTGACAAGCTATATGATAATCAAAACAGACATGCAGAAAAGTTTCCAGGACTTTGCAAACACTAAAGCAAGCTCTGTCCTTGCAAGCCCTCACGTTGTTGCCACTCTGTTGTGTGATATGCAGAAGGAAGCGGAGGTAAACTCGGCGGTGTTTGTGAGGCAGTTCTGTCTGCTGCTCCCGAGTGATCATTATTTGATCTTGTTTGGTTCATTATTCATCTTGAGGGAGCTGCTTGTGACTTGTGGATAAATGCCATATGAAAGGCATTGTGCGCCGAGGATGCATCCTCACTTTTATCCTGGCTCCCAAAACAGATCAATTAGTAAAACTAAACAGTAAATTATTAATCACATTGCTTTGTGTCCCCGTTCCATCACCGGAAGAAAACAGTTCATTAGAGGCAGAGAAGCAAAGGGGGGTGGAGGAGGAGGGGGGGGAGGCTGTGATTGAGAGGGGCTTTAAACCGAGCTGATGCCGTGTGAACATTTGAAGAAAAAAGAGGGAAGAATTATCAAGCGTGTCCATCATTGCAGGTGACTTTCAACCCCCCGATCTCCCAGGTCTCCCTTAAAGTGACGTGCACTCGTAAAATGGGGTCAAGCAGTGGAGGAGTTCAATGTCACAGCCATCGTATGCGTTGCCCGTCGGGGTGCGCGTGTGATTAATATAACACAGGGATGTTTCATGTCATGGCGAGCAATCAGACCATATTTGCAAAAATATTCAGATCAGATGAATTGTAATGAGGTGTACACTCGAGGGGGATAGGGCGCTGGGAATAGAGGCTGGAAGCAGGAGCCAGAAGACAGCAAGGTACATAAACTTTTTTTCCACCTTCTACCCTTAGATGTAATGAAGAAAAAAAAAAAGAGACAGATTCACAAATTCAGGGGTCCACTCAGTGTTCAGATTGCTCTGCTGTTCTGAGTTGGGCAATTTGAATAAATTATTTTCGAATAAGAAAGGGAAAAAATCGCTCAGTGGGGTTCATTTTGTGAGAAATTATATTTTCGCAGGAAAGGTTAATTTTGAAGGGAGCTTGAATGACTGGAAACTGGGGGGCTGCAGAGCGAGGGAAGGTAGAGGTGCAGAGAGAAAGAGAAATAGAGGGTGGGTGGGGGGGTGGCGGGAGCAACACGAGGAGCATTGGGCGTCGAGGAAGAGAAGGGAGGGAGGCAGTTATTAAAAGCGATTGCATTGCCTCCCGGATGTCTCAGGAGAGCAGAATCAGTGGAGATGTTAAACCTTGCTTGACACCCCAGTTGGATAATTGTGGGTGTGGGAGCTAATCAGCGGAAGATGTCTCCTCAATTTAAATCTTGTCAGTTAGTGAAGATTAGGCCCTCCTGTCCCGGCCACCATTAGCTTTGTTGCATGTCAATGCGCCGGTGAGGGCGTCCGCTCGGTCCGGCTGCAAGGGTAAAAAGGCGAACGTGACGGAAAAAAGCTGCAGATTTATTCCTGCTAAAACCAGAATGGCATTTTCAACAAAACCCATATGAGGGCGGGGAGAACGGGGAATTTATGCAGGCTTTTTGAAAATGTATTTGTTACTACTGACCTAACAGGGGGACGCTGTGGAATAAGAAATGTAGAGCAGGGATGTGCTCCAGATTTGTCTGGGGTAGTTACAGATGAACACAAACTACAGGCCAGGGAAATTAGTGCTTAAAATACAAGGAAATTATTTTGGTTATGCACGGACCAATCCGTCATTAAATGTATAACCACACTCTACACATGTTGTGTTAAAATATATGTGATGCATGTGGGCTGTGGGATATCATAGGATGCTGATGTTAAGGTTATTAAAAGGCTAATAACCTGTGACAGTGCGATGTCATTAACAAAAAGGCAAGGGTATCATTTAACCCCCGCTAAAAGAAGTGGCTAATTCAGAAAATGCACTGTAGTGGATTTGTACAGCTTCAGTCTGGCTGCCTGCAGGCCATGGCTTCGCATCCCACAACCCCCCCGCCCCCCCCCCCCCCCCCCCACCATGGTAAATATTTGTAACAGATTTTTTTCCCTGCAGGACAATGGCTCCTTTCACTACAGCATGTCCCGTAACCTCTCAGCGAAGGCGAGGTCAGGGCAAATAAACAGGGCGGCCGTGCCAAGCTGCGCTGCTGCTGCACTGGTTCCTGGGCCGGGCCCTCTGCATACCGGGTCCTCTGCTCTCTGCGCCGAGCCACCGGGGCCTGAGTGCTGACAGATGTTCCAGAAAAGGGAGAGGGGAGCTTTTGACTTCCTTTCACTTCACTGTTTTCTGCACATTTCTTACCTCAGTCTGAGTGTTCCCGTCACAGCCTTCGACACCTCAGGACACCTACAAGACAAACCATGAAAGATACATAGGACAATCATCATAACTAACTCAGGATGATCCATTGTGAGTAACCTGTGACTGGTTATAAGTAGCAGGTATTTCTTCTTGCACTATTTTATTGGTTTTTAAATTACTTTTATTGTTTTATGTGTTATATACTGCATATTAGGTTACATTGTTTGAGGAGCCTTTGAATCTTAAATCAGTTCAACAGCCCTGCAGCCTGGGGTCAAGAGCCCCTGACTATGTGTGTGTGTGTGTGTGTGTGTGTGTGTGTTTCATGTTCTTTCTCAGGCACATTTACACACTCTACAATGTGTGGGCTTGTCTACAGGTATTTATGTGTCGCAGAAATCCTGATGTTCCAACAGCAGGGGCTCCAAACCCCCGGATAACTTCCTTTCTCTCAGAGCTGTTCATACCAGCAGCATCAGAGAGTGGAGTTACCGTCGGTTACCGCAAGGTGTGACGACTTCAAGGCCCCCGTTCAGGCCCGAGGCGGCAGACGGTAAACAGTTGTTACCGGCTGTTCTTCGGCAGAGCCTCTCTGTGTGAGAAACAACAGCTACAGCTGGGCTGAGCCGAGTGAGACATCGATCCGAGAGATGTTCCTTTACTCCCCTCCGAGCGCTCGTCTGGCAGTCAGCAGGAGCAGCGGCGCATGCCAGAGCTGGGCACTGCAACAAAAAAGAAAAGAATATCCCTCGTAACCAGTCGTTTAATCTGCTGCTGAGTCTAGAAACCTTATTTTAAAAGGAAAAAAAGATAAGGGATAACAAAAAATATCCGTCAGCAGTCTGTAAGATTTAATTCTAATCGAGGTTAAAAGGCAACATTAGGAATAATTTACTTAAAGGCAGTGTTGATTTAAATACACTTTATACACTGGTTGTTTGACATTTTATAATTCTGTGTGTTACCCACAAACTGATTAAGAAAAATGTGGGCATCATTTAACTAAAGAGCACCACTTGACAAACACATATATCTTTTAAAATCTATTTATGCGTGGAGTATTCTCGTGAAATCACATTGGCCATGAAGGGCCCCGTTAAAAGTATCAAAGAGGGCAGACAAGAGACTGGCGTTTAATCTAATCTACGTTCTAATAGTTGGGGAGACATTAATTATTGATAAGGCCGGCAATTGATTGGTTAATAAGATAATGTAATTGAGAAATGAAAATCATCAGAGTCGAGTGTGTGTGTGTGTGTGTGTGTGTGTGTGTGTGTGTGTGTGTGTCGGCTCCGATGTGAGTCGCATGGGGGGTGTGTGTGTGCTGGGGGGGGGGGGTCTTAGGGGATTGCCCCTACATAGGCTTCCATCATTACTGCCACACTATAAAAGCAGAGTGGTGATTAAAAGGACTTGATTGATTTGACTCTCATTGGGATAAGCTGCCCTCGTTCCGTCACTGGGCGAAAAAAAAAAAAAGTGTGTGTGTGTGTAAAAGTATTCAGTGTGTGTCGATGCGTAAAATCAAATAATTAAGTGAGTGCGTTTAAATGTAAGCGTTTTATATTTTGGTAAAAAAATAGGTACATTTCTTTTTTGTTTATGTAAGATTTTTAAATGATTGTGTGTGGGTATTTAGAATATATATGGGAGTGTGTCTGGACGACAGTGGCAAATGTGTGTGTGTGACTGTGTATCCATGTCGTCAAGAGGTGGCCCCACTCCCCTAGTTTTCACTCTCCTTTTGTCTGCACTCTGTACTGTACTGCTCAAACACACACTCACACACGCACACACACACACACTCCCAGCTCCAACCCACCCGGAGAGAGACGGAGACAGACCCTGCCGCCTGACACAAAAGCTATTGATTTTACTATCTGCTGCAATGAATGATCTTCCTCGGCCAATTTCTGAATTTAGAAAATGAGTTCAATACTAATAATGATAGTGGAAGGATTCTTTAAACTGTTGGAGTTTAGAAGAAGGGGGGAAATTGAGAGGGGGAAAAAGGAGCGGGAGAAGAGGAGGAAGCAAGATCTGTGTGTGTTTGGCTTTGAAAGAAAAAAGAGAGGATATGATTTCCCACCATGGGTGAGATTAAATAAAGATGATGGTTTTAACCGTCTAAATTACTATAGTCTACGCTCAAATACAATTACTCTTATTTGGCTTTCCTCACAATGGAATAAGTCAGTGGTGGGATTTTTTTTTTTTTTTTGTTATACACTTTTAACAACTCCCAACTTTTATGTGAACAGTTTCCATCCAGCTATTTTTCACGCACCGCCATTCCGCTTTTTACGACGCAATTTCCAATATACAGCATTCTCGCGAGCTTGCTCCTTAATCCATTCATATATTTCATGCGCCATAAAGACGCAACTAGTTCACTTTCTATTTTGCATGGCACAAATCTTCCATAAAATAAAATAAAAAAGCTGGCACATAAATATTTAACATGGCCTCTGTTTAGATGGGGGGAACTATTTATGTCAAATTAAACAACAGGACAGGCAGAGCAGCGGCAGACTAGAACACTTCTTAGTGATATATTTCATTTCTGGCTGCACATTATTTTCCTGGTTATTCAGAAAAAGTGCCATAAAAGCGAGCCACGTTAACCCTTGCATGTTGTGTGAAAACGGTAGGAATACTTGTCTTTTATTTAGGCTGCTTGGTGGGCTTGTGTGTGTGTGTGTTAATCAGAAGCCCCATGCCCCGTAGAGGTGTTAATATAACCCCCCCGCGACAGAGAGGTGTAGATTAATAGATAAGGGAGGTCTTCGCGAGGGTCAGCGCGATACGGACCTGGCTGTGTTCGCCCTCTTGTCAGACACCTGCCTGCATTAAGCTGCCGGCTTCCCTCTCCGTTGTGCTCAGGTGAGAGGTCAGCCATTTACCCAGTTCATCGGTCTCTCATTCACTTCTCAAGGTGGGGCGGATCTGCATACCGGCTCCGGCATCTGTATGCTCGCCGGGGCTCGTGTGCACGGGGGGTCCTGGGCGAGGAGCGGACGGGCGATGCACGATCTGCCGCAGAGGATTACTGTAAATATACGTTGATACTCGCGAGGAGCAGTGGATTTTAATTTATTTCTTTGGGAGTGTTTTCTCCTTTTCCACGAATTTTCTTGGGAGTAAGGACAAGAAGGAGATCCTCTGCAAACATAAAGGGGGGTGGGGGGTGGGCGGTGGGAAGAAAGGGAGGATGGGGGAAGGAGGAAATGCATGAAACTCTGCAAATTTGACTTATAACAAGCAAAATTACACCCTGCTGTCATTTAAATTATGGCTGCCCTCTATAAAGGTGTCTTTTAGGTGCATTAATTGAATTCGGCACTATTTCCCAATAATAATCTGTAAAGTTCAGCCGTCCATCCTTCACGAGATCCCCGCCGCGTACCCGAGGAGTATCTATTTCAGTGGCTTAATTTATTTTCATGATTCACCGATAATGACGGCCATGCAGGCTGTACATCAGAATTAACCTTCATTTCACTGAGGTATATTACGATGACAGTCCCCGACGCATTTCACCTACACAAAGGGCATTCTCTCCCCCTTCTCCCCCCCCCGCCTCCTCTGTCGCTGCCCCTGCTGTATAATCATCCTCGGCAGACCAAGATTGTTTGATAGCCGATTAATTTTCATAGGAAATCAAGTGGCCAGCTCTTTCTTTATCCCCCCCCCCCCGCCTCCTTCCAAACACATACACGTTCCTCTCCAACAATGGTGGACGAGGTGCTCGGTGACTTTTTCCGTCAATTAGATGTTTTATTTAATCTCATGTAACTTTTTTTTTTCCCCTCTCTAATAAATTGCACCCCCCCCCCCATACCCCATCCCCACAACCCACTTCTGATATCTCCGGCGTGGTTAATTTATTTTGGACGTTGCCGATGTAACAAAAGTGCTGTAAATTAATCAGGGGACATCAAGCGAAGGGGGCTCCTCCGCTCGCTCCCTGTCTCTAATTTCTATGCAAACCATTAAGTGTCAGATATAGATTCCACCATTTGCTATGGTCTCAGTCAAACGATTTCATTAGGGACCTGACGTCACATTTTCTAAGGCAGCGCCGGATCATTTCTGTCCTATTTTCTCCCTCATGAGCTCTTTGTTCTTCGCACCCTCTGTAGGATCCTGCCACTAAAAAGGCCCCTATGCAAATGACAATAATAGATTCTGCTAAGCACCGCCGCAGCGGCATGATAGCCTATTTAGAGAGAAACCAAAGAAACATTCAATTTGTGGCATTAACCACGGCACAGGCAAAGGTTGCCAAAAAAGTGATTAAGAAATTACAGAATTGCTCCTCTCTGCTTGAAGTTTCCTTTCTCCTTCTTTCCTTTTTTTTCTCCCCCTCTCATTGACGTGACATCTGTAATGAGGAGGGCTGGTAATAAGAATATTCTGGAGAGGTGAGCCCTGCTGGAACTGGCAGCAGGAAGACTGATCTCTCTCTCCCTCCGTCTTTTCCCGTAGTATTCCTTTCCTATCATCACAAGGACCTGGACGCAGAAAACAGGTGTCTGATGACCGACTCTCCACGGATGTCTCTCACTCTTCACCAATGTGTGTGTCGGAGCCCCTCTGCCAGCAAATAAATATAATCAATCTCCCATTTACATACAAATAGGCTTCTCCCCTTCATCCTAATAATCTGCCCAGCATCCTCAGAGAGGGAAAATAATATTCACTCCACATGGCAATTTCGTATTTATCATTAGATGGCTTTATTGATTGTTTTTTTTCTTCCGTCTCCCTAGGATAAAATGTCTTCCACTTCATTTTTATTAGAGGATATTGAAGGCATGTAGGGCTGACATGGCACATACGCTTCATTATTTCCTGCCCACGGATGATTATGGTTATTGACACTGTCACGTCGTCCCCCTCGTCATCAGTTATCTCTGCTTACCGCGCCGAGATCCAGGAAGACGAGATACAGCGGGGGGGGGGGGGGGGGGGGGGGGGGGGGGCACAGGCGTTGGGGACATTATCATGGGCGTTTAATGGGTGTAAACTGCGGGGTGCTGCACGTGTGCGGCTGCTGCGTGTCGCTAATGCGGCTCATTCTACTTTGTGTCATGTGGATGATAGGGGGTGACCGGCGGGGCCCTGACTGAGTGTCAATCCCACTTTGGACAAACGGCCCCTCTGTCAGAGCGATCACGAGCGCCGGGGGCATCAAACACATCCGTCATATATATGGAGACAGGGGGGGGGGGGGGGAAACAAACTTGTAGAACTTATTAAATACTTAGTAATTATTCCTATCTAACAGGAGATCTGGATAGAAACAGACGGGATTATGATCAGATCAGGCTGTCTTGTACTACAAATATAGTAGTGGGTGGTATTGCTATCTATTGCACTTAAGTACACTTTGAGGTACTTGTACTTTACCTGCATGCTACCTTATACTTCTACTCCCCTGTATATTTACTCTAAAGCCAATACTGTTGTTTTTACTTTAATACATTTATCTGGCTTTAGTTGCCTTACAGATTCAGATGTTTAGCTAATATATAAATCAACTGATACATACATATAAAATACATATTTTAATGTTATTTTCTTAAATAAATAAACTTGTAAATATGAAAACAAAATTGACGGGTAAGGGTAAGACATCAAGCAGCAGAGTAATTACAATTAGCTCCATCTACCGGCTGCGACGAACACAATCCATTTAATATATAGAAATATGATTCCAAGTTGGGCTAACGGACATAATGAGTACTTTTGGTACTTTGCGTATATTTGGATGCCAATACTTTTACTTGAGTACGATTTGGAATTCAGGACTTTTACTTGTTAACAGATTGCTCGTAAAACATCTGCGCACGTCTTCCAGCTCTGCCACTTTGACATCACCTGTATCACACACAAGTGAGGGGAGATGTCACCGTCTTTGTCTCGCTGTGATTGACAGCAAATCAAATGTTTGTTAAGGTGAGAGATGGTACCGAGGCCTCCTCTCGGCGTCTGTATGCAAATGAGACGCAGAATCTCACCCTCCTTACAGTCAACAATCCCCATCTGTGGTATACAGACAAACACGGCTGCACTGTATAATAAAAGTAAGTGCTGTTAACATGCTGTGTAATGAGCAAATTAGCTGCTACGGCTATTCGTAGCGGCCGCTATCAATAACAACATCTGTTAGCCAAGTTGATCTTCCGGAGAAAATGAAAAAACTTGTCACATAATTAACTTGTCACTCGTTAGTGTGATTACTTCCCCGAATAGGCCTCTTACACTCGGCTGGATGGTGTAATCTCTTATTTTCCCAAGCATCAGACGAAACAGCGGAGGTATCGCCCCAGTTACAGTTTCCCCAATCCCCACTCCGCCATGTTAATTAAGTCTTAATGACCATTATTGACTCGTTAGCAGACGGGGATCGTTTGGAGCTGCGCTGACCTCAAACAACTCTAATGCCATTCCATCAATGATGTTCCGCCGTCTGACTGGAAGCCATTCGAATTAGCGTTCGAAAAGCTTTCCGAAGAAATAAGATTAAAACCACTCGTGAGCTCATGTTTCTTCCAAAATATTGTTCGGTTGCCGTATTGTTTTCGGTGAGCCTCGAGGGTTTGGCGCGGGATGGATCCTGTGTTGTTGCACGCTGTTGCAAAAGGAAGTGTGCTCAGGTCCTGAGTAAACAATGAAAACTGTTTTTTTTAGAGGTATGCAAAACAACCCTCGAGCTCGGCTTCAAAACTGATTGTGTAATCACGAGTTTCCTCCGAGATGAAAAGCGGGTTTTGATCAAAGTCTGAACAGCGTCTAAAACCAAAGGAGAACGCGTTGAAGCGCTGAGTGAAGGTACAGTACGAGATCATCAACGGGCGCCGACAACGTGGTGCAATTACGATGAATCGGGGATCTGACACAATGTTTGTGTGAGGTGTAAACACACAAGTCAACAGTACCGCAGGTGCAGCGGGAGGCACAGCAGAAACGGATCACAGCGTTTCACAGCTTGTCATAATCAAACAAGATCATTACAAATGTAGACATTTCCGAGGCAGATTCTCAGGGAAAGTGTTGATGGGAAGGACACACACACACACACAGCTTCGTTGGGATTTGACGTATGCGATGATAACACACTTGAAAACAGCAACAAATAAAAGTCAATCGGGGGTGTCCTAACATCAATGTACTTACAAAACATCAGTTTGCCGTGTGATTCTGATCGGCTACACATGTCTTAAGATTCTTTCTTCACCCAAGCTAAAGATTTCTACCAAGTTTCCTTAAAATCAGGCTAATCGGTTTTCTATCCTGCTGACACACAAACGTAACCAAAAACATGTGTGCAGATGTGTGTGCAGATGTTTGTGCATGTGTGTGTACATGTGTGTGTGTGTGCATGTTATTGTACAGATATTACCTGCTCATCACTCGCCCCGGTCACCTGCTGCAATACCGCACCTGGAAGACAAAATAAAGGGCAAATTAACAAAAGCTGTCATTTAGGAATTGTAACGGGACAGTGCTCTGACCATACGTTCGTTCTTTGAAGTTCTTATTTCAGCAAAATTATAAATACACACTATATATATATTTTGAAGAAAAAAAAACGTTATATCTAATTAAAATGATAACTGCATTCTCATTTTTCAAACTCTCATATCCTGAGGGCCAATTGGGATGAGTGCTTTTTTTTTCTCGCCCATGCAGCTGCAGCCTCCCTCTCTCTATCGGTCTGTCTCCCTCTCCATCCCTCCCTCACTCCACTGTGGCTCAGTGAACTGCTCCTACAGCAATATCCCATCATTACCATCTCCCCAGCTGAGCTTCAGCCAGCCATTATCATGCAGCATTATTAATCTTCTTGTCTTATCAACTTGCAAATCACAAACCATTGAGCCTTATGGCGCGGTTTGGGGTGCGCCGTTATTCATTTTGTAGGTCTACCTAGCCTGCGAGTCTTTCTAATCACCTGACGATTGTCACTCCCTTACTGTCGCCTTGCCCTTCGCCTGGCCCCGCTGCAAAGGGTCCACGTGTTTCACTCCATCTTTTTACTCAGATGCTATCAACTACACCTGCTGCGTCGCTTGGATTCACACACACACACACACACACACACACACACACACACACACACACACACACACACACACACACACACACACACACACACACACACACACACACACACACACACACACACACACACACACACACACACACACACACACACACACACACACACACTATCTAGACAAGTAGACGTTAAATGCTTGCTTACATTTAAAATCGTATTCACATATTTCTTGATCAGACAAATCCGAATACTGACAATCATTTTTCTTTTTGCGTTTTTAGACGGGTACTTTTGTTCTTGTGTGGCTTATTGTGTATTAATGTTTTTTTATTGGAGTTAATCTTCTTTAAAAAAAAAAAAGAGGTGATAAGGGGGTTTAGGAAAGGTGTATTTGGGTTTATTTGACTGATAAAGATTACAAAGTCAACAGGTTTTACTGACTCGTACTAAAAACACAAAGTCATTACGATAAGCCTGACATACCCAGACTTTCAGTAAATTAAAATAACCACAAAAAAAGATAAATATTATTAAACTAACATTTCAAAGAATAATAGAATAAAAGCAGACAAAATCAATATAATTATAATTCGGTATAAAAACAGATAGGAAATGAACAACATGTTTTGTTTTCTTACAAATATTTTTACAAATTATATTCATACAAGTACAATTCTTACGATATATTTGTAACGTTTCAAATGAACTTAACCTCTACGAATGCAACATTAAAACGTTCCCATCATTATATTGCATCATTTATGTTGGTACATTTTGCCAACTTTTCCCTTTCACTTAACATCTGTAATGTAGGATTTGTACTTAAAGTAATGCTAACTTGTGCTATTGCCGCTCCAAAACACATTACTATCTTTCCATCTGTTTTCACATATCTGTTTGATATTCTTCTTACTCTGCGTCCTTATCTCAGGCTCTGAATACAAATTTAAAAAAAGCAAATAAAAAGGCAAAACAGGCTGTAAAAGATCGACACTTTGGGCACTGCCGCTGAGTTGACAGGAAGTACGATACATTCTGTTAATGGGCGAGCATGAACATGCGTGTGCCCAGAGCTGACCCCTCTGCCTGACACATGCATCCACACTGTTTCTGTCATCTCATCCCTCCCCGCTCACATTAGTATTCCAGGCAAAGGCACAGATGAGTATGGAGGGCAAGAGAGGGAAAGTTTCTTTAAAGACACACCATTGACCCCTGATTCTTGCTCTCACTTGAGTTTGCTTTTCTTCAGGGCTAAACTATTCACCCTTAAAAAACACGGCTGTGCTCCTAGAGCAGAAATATGTATAAGAAAATTGCAAGGAATGTGTGTTCTTCTGTGTGTGTGTGTGTCTGGATTTGCATTTCCTTTGAACACTTTGCATGATAAATCACCTTTTCCCCCCATAGCTCATTAAGCGCCATACAACAGGTACTGAGCATGAAATATTTAGCAGAAGACAAAGTGTTTCATGTGCTCCTATGGACCCAGCTATTACCCAGGCCTTTCGCTTAACATCCGCTAAAAACAGCCCGCCCTTTGATCTTCATTAATATCGTTTGGTTAAATATTTCAAATATGCTTTGGTATGTTTGATTAACATCTTTCAGAATTATTCAGTAAAACAGAGATTAGCTATGAATGTTCGACTGCTAATGATGAAATTGCGATTACCCGGCCGTTACTATCAATCCAGTGGCGACCAGGGAGAAAGGGTAATATTGTATTTGATCAGTAATATATGGCAATGCACACTGGACAGTTCATGAAACTTCATGGATCAACTTCCCCCGTGCATTCAAATATGTGCTTATAAGCCCTGGGTATTAATATTCGCGTTGGGTGTATTTTAGAGCACATTTCAGAGGACTGCGTGCTCCACATTGTAATTTCCAAGCTTATCTAATCAATTCTGCAAGCTTCATCGGCCTCATATCAGGCCTCGTGAAAGAAATCAGCTCAGTAGCACCTTCAGAACACTTATAAATAATGAAAAACAGCTTTTAAAAAGAAAGAAGCGCTTAAGGAAAAAAATAATGTTGATTAGAAAAGTGCCTTTTATCCACGCCTTCAAATCTTTCACATTCTGAAGATGCGGAAGACTCCGGGCAAACCGCGACGAATAGAGTACCCCTATCTGACCAGAAAAAAAAAAAGAAGTATTAATTTTGAAGATAAAAAGTGCTGACAGCACAGAATGAGCCAGGTGGTATTTGGATAGAAGCGGTGAAGATGAGATGAGAGCCCAGAAGATCACTTTCATCTTGTGTATGGAGTTGTCCTTGAAAACTTCTCTGAACTCAGTGGAGAGCACCGTGTTGCTCGTCTTGGCATTTCACTCGTTTATCTTTCTCTGCGAGCTGATTTTCGCCAATGATGCTCCAACATGTCAAAACCAGAGTTCGACCCCTTGGCTTAGGGTCAGTCGATTTGCCAGACGAGCACCCAGTCATCACTTACAGGCCATGGAGGCATGTGTAGCCCTATTGTCTGAGCGTTGCCACACGGGGAGCAGGAGGAAATGGAAAGAAAAGGATAAAAAAAGGAAAACTTTAACATGGTTAACAGCATGTGTCCTATTTTGTCATGCTGGTGCTATGCAGAGGTGGGCGGAAGGTGGAAGGGTGAGCGAAAATACAGAGATTTTATGCCCATCTATAAATTAGGAGCGGTGGGTTGATGAGCAGTGAAGGAGAGTCGTGTCTTACAGACAGAGGGGGGGAGAGATAGAGACTGTGCTACTATAGCAGCTATACTCACACACACATTGACACACTGAGGTCTTGATGACAGTTATCCTGTTAGGCTGTTATAGAAAAGACTGCTGGGTAACACACACACAAGCACACAGACACACACAGCTGCCAGGCACTGAGGCCCTCGTGCATCTCCTCCGGTGAGGATTTGCATTCTGCTCCTGGCAGGTCGACCGACAAATTGCCCAGGCAGCCGCGGGAGACGGAGTCTCTGGCTGAGGGGGAGACGCTGCTCAGAAACAGCCTCATCCGTCTGATACTCTCTGTGGAGCGGCCGCTGCATCACACTCCACGTCCAGAGGCAGGGCTGATAGAGGCGGACAGGTAAGGACTGTCTTTTGGAGACCGGAAGGCCTGGCGGCCATGGCCGGACCTTCCCTCCCTGGGGCCAGGAGGGGCCCGGAGGCCAGTGTCCCACCCAAGCTCGCCTTAGGCCAGCAGCCCCGGGCTATCGTTCACAAATCAGCCCCCGTTTTCCCAATCAAAGATGCCGACTGGGGGAAACTGGCCCAAAGTGCTGCTTAGCGCCTTGAATAATTCACCTCCCAAAATGTCGTCACACAAACAGACCATCTAAAGAATTTAAAGTCAAGAACAAAATACCAGGAGACCCCCGTAACCCCTGTACTGACCACCCTCATTTCAGAAACACTTACTTAAAAGCAAATTCAATCTTTAATCAACGGATAAAGTGAATAGCAAAGAAACGGATTGGGAGATGAGCAAATAGTTTGAATTGCAAGCACTCCGTAACGCATCAGGATCAAAGAGATTTTTTCCCCCCGATTCCTATATTTTTACATGATTAATGATGGAGGGCAGTTCTGCCGCCCTATTAACAAGCTCAAGTTAAATAGGGCTGATGTAAAAAGACTAATGTTGAAAGTGCTAGTAATAGACCCAACTCTGTTTTAAGATTCTTGCAGTACTGCATTTAGTATCTACTTTCCATCAAAGGGTGAACTTGAGGAAAGACGTGCTCGGCCCACGAAACGGGGCTGAAATTAGGATTCAAAATGATTAAAAACGAGATATTCAGCATTTAGAAAAACTCAATACAGTTCACCTTGATTGTGAGTGCGCAGAAATGCACATTGTGTGTCTTATGTTTCATAAAGCCCTATTCGCTTAGGCTGATTAGGCGCTCTAAATGTTGCCTTTTTATCCTTGTTCGAGTACCAAACCAAAGTTGATGTCTCCACCTTTATGCCCAGAGCACCAGGTGTCAACAATTATCACGCCCAGGTGCCCATGGCCTAACACGCCTGCCTGCCAGACCGAGGCAACCCCACCTCTGGGCCCAGTCAGGGAGAAAAGAGACCCGGGGAGACCTGGAGCCACTGCGGGGTTAAGGGCAACAAGCAATGGATCGTGGAGAGAAACTGGTACAGGTAGTTGAGAAATAAGGGGGCGAAGGGAAGGTGAAGGGAACAAATGGTAAGGCACCCTCCAAAGTGTCAATGTTACCTACTTACAGTAAGTGCCAGTCTCTGCGGCGCGGCGCAGTGGTTTTCTAGACATGTTTGTGTTCAGTAGGTACAGTATGTACATTCCAGGCTTCCCCCTTGTGTTTGTTTCCACGCTGCCCTCTCTCCCGCTTCCTTAATGAGGCTGGACGCGTGGCTGCCTCAGCACCTGCCGTGGGTGGCCACAGGGTTAATCCCGCCTGGCTTCCTCTCTCGCTTCGCCTTCCGCCTCTCTCTCTGCCATGCCTCTGGGCTGCTGACGGCAGCAGGCACCGTACGAGAGGGCGGTGAGGAGGAGGGAGGGGAGGTGACAGGAGGCGCAGATACCCCGGGGTTCCCCCCTCCAGCACGGCAGAATGAGTTGTACAAGACGCCGCTGGATACCTGACAAGCAGGCGCCTTCAGAAATTACCAAATGAAGATTGATCGTGCGCACCCCTCACCTTTTTTTTGTGTCACCATACGGGCAGACAGTGGAGAGACATGAGAAAAACAAAAACACTTCACACCCAGAGTCAGGTTGTTGTCAGGCTCCAGGTAAAAGTGATCTGGCTGCTTCATGCGCTCACAGCGAGGCAACGCAGTCAGTCGGGTGGGCAGTCAGGTGGTCAGACTGGTGGTGGACTCCATTACAGGTCCTGTCAGCAAGTCCAGAGGAAGCTGTTTTATTTAGGGAGGGCCAAAACATCTAAGGAAACCTGCAAGGGAAGTGTGTGTGTGTGTGTGTGCGTGTGTGTGTGTGTGTGTGTGTGTGTGTGTGTGTGTGTGTGTTTGCACTCAAATCAAGAAAGATGTGAGGGAAATCACCTCTCCATCTTTCCTGCGAGGCATGGACACGCCGGCATACACAAACACACCACGGCGAGTGTTAAAATGTATAATCTCTGCACGACTAACCCGGACATCAGTGTATGCTGTGCCGAATGGGTAGAGGGGTGATTCTCAGTGGAAAGACCATTCACCTGAGATTGATGCCCCTCTGTCTGATGCGTAAAGATCATCCGCATCATGACGCCCCGCCCGCCAGGGTCCTGCGCACCGCTGGAAACCGTGTGCATCAGCAGAACGTCCACAACACACACTCGCTGAAGTTAATCGACTTGCGAAATCACAATCAGACCATTGTCTCTCACCGACGCACTCTCTCTCCTTCATATTTCGCTCACACACATTTCCAGGGGCAGTAATCTCGCCTTGCAAGTTGCTTACTCAACAGACCTTGTTACGGTGTGGGCGCTTTACCAGCCCTGCCTCCGCCGAAAGGTCAGCCCTGTCGCAGCCGATTTCATTGCACTGCTTTGTTATGATCGGGCCATTATCATAGGCTGATTCACAAATTGGTGCAGTACGGGATGATGGGATGAGGGCCACGAGGTGCTCGCCGGGTCAATGCGAGATCGAGGGTTGAGTCGAGAAATGTGCAAATGGTTATGGAACGTATACAGACAACAAACTAGCCTTGGTCAGAGGGGAGGGCGTCTGTCTCTGACACGGCACGTCTCCCGTCTCCGCTGGTAAATTGGCAGCGCTCCAATGAGAGCCAGGATGCGAGAGAGAGGGTGGAAAAAAGAGTGTAACCTCCTCACTCCCTCCTTAAAGGAGTCTTTTACATGTGTAGACACACTAGAATGACTTGAGGGCCTGTCAGCAAGCGGAGGAAAAAGAGCTGAGGAGAGGAGGAAGAGAGGAAGGAAAAAGTCAAATAAATCTGACTGATACTCTCCTCCGTCGGTTGGCCAAAATGCCAGATGCAATGTAAATCATGATGCGCCGACTGTCCGTCCCGGCCGAGCTGACATTACCCCAGCAGCTGTCTCCGCTTTACGATTTGGCCAATCATCTCATCAAGAGGCACAGGCGCGGAGATTGATGTTTATTCAGAACCGGTCGACATATTTCAGTTACACAACCAGCCAAAGAGACACTTTAACATTAGTCAAGCCCCCGTAACCGAACCCGGGATAATTTAATATGCCATATAGGGGACACGAGGAGAGCGGAAAGCTTTCCAGCATATCCATTTATCTCTACGCTATCTAAAAACAGTGGCCAGGAAAGTTTAGAGAGGGTCAAGTTCATGGTTCTTAATGGTTTGACTTGCCTTAATATTCCTCTTAAATATTAATACCGTGCACATTTGATTTCCACACAGTTGCTCTAATGTGCCATAAAGGGCAACCGTTCAGACCGTATAGGCTGCATGCGTGGGGTCCGACTCTTGAGGTGTGCAGTTTTAAAAATCGAACAAATGTGCCGCGTGTGTGTCTGGAAGGAAGTCAATACTGCCTCAACCAGGTGGAACTGCGTACTTTGAGAACTTGCCACCCTCAGAAAAAACAGCCATTTAGAGGGCAGTCGGAGGGAAATGGTGGAATGTATAATGTCATGGCCATAATAAGCAGTGTTATTACAAGTATTAAACTGAAGTCATAAGTCAGGTTCAAGTGGACAAGATGGGAGGGACAAGGCAGCCAAGGGAAATGGCAAAAAAAAGACAAATTCTTTTGGCTTTTCTCCCCAAGCAGCATACATTAGCGACAGTGTAAGTACTGTTTTCTGCCCTGGGTTTGACCCTCGGGAGTGCACTGACTTCACCCAGCCGTCAAGACTACGCAACCTCATGTATATTTCCACAGGTGAGCAGTTAAAAATGTTCCAAAAGCTCAGTTCAGTCTGTAATAAATTACTGGCTGCTGTCATTTCCCCCAAAACATCCTCCATATCTACATAATCAAACCTCAGAGTTAAGAGAAGTAAAATAAGATATATATAAATAAAACCCCACAAAGCCATAGTGTCTCCCTGCTCAACGCGGAAATAATGGCAAGTTTAAATAATTCTGCAGAGCGGCTGGCCAATAAATTTCCGAGCAGAGGTTAATTTAGTGAGGGGAAACCTCGGCGCAATTACCTTGTTCGATGCCTCCCCTCCGAATGCCCTCAGGGCCCCGTCTGAAATGTCACCCAGGAGGAGGGATGGAGGTTTGGCTGGATGGAGCCCAACCTCGGGATGCAGCCATGAAAAACAAGTTAATCAGCACAGGCTAAATGCTAACAACAATGGAGTCCTATTAGTGTCTATCACCGGAGTGGGGGGAATGACTCTCCTTGGGTAATCATCCTCTCCCTTATAATTTTCATCAGGTTTTCTATTTAGATTAACTCAATGCAGCACCGAGAGAGGACGGAATGGCAGGGAAATAAAGACAAAGGGAAAAGAGGACAGACAAAAGCGAATATCTTTTCCAACTGGCTCAGCTAATGTGATTTTAATAACCCCAATCCTAGTCACATAATCACATTAGTAATGCATACAACAACTAGTTTCTCCAGTTTCAAAGGGCCCGCATGTATTTTGGTTCCATGATAGGGGCTGTCACGCCGTCAGCGACTTACCCTGGGTCCTATTTCATGTGATTTTGTGGATCAGTGGCAGAATGACTCCCCACTCGCTTCATCATCCACCACGCATGCCCGCCAATACACAGGACTCTATCTTTATCACACTCCCATAAGTTCTGGGCCCGGCTCGCTGTATCTGTGAGATCTGGGACGCCTGTAATTACCGCGCTATCTACTCAAATCAGACCGATCCGAATCTTTATTTCCCCGAGGCCCCGGCCAGGCTCTTTGCTCCGCTCTCACCTCCCAGGAAGACACATCCAACGTCGGTGCTTTTTAATCAGGCCTCCACTCAAGCTGTTCCGGCCGAGAGGGAAAAGACGGTCAAGCTGTGCCACTGGCTTTTAGAAAGTGAAAGGTTCCAGCAAAGTTTGGCCCAAATATAAACACGGACAGGCCGTTAATTGAAACATCGCACAGTTTGCCAGCCTGCGGGGAGTCAAAGATATTCTTTTTGTCTCATGCCACATAGACGTCTGACTTTGGAAAACAACAAAGTCCAAATGGTAGTAATTACGGGTGCCTTATGCAGTGCTAATGGCACAACAAGGAATAAGTAGATTAATTGAATTAAGCAGCTTTTATTATTGGCTATTTTGTAGCTTTGATGCTAATATTAGCTGAAATAAACATGTTTCCCATGCGTCACATGTATAAAAAAACATAATCAACGGCGGGAAAAGCTCATTTGCACTTCAGAGCTCGATATAGCAATCTCTGCAGGCCGTTGCTTATTTGCCCATCGCTTCCCCGCCCGTCTGCATTAAATGCTAACAAACCGAAGCTGCAGGAGTCCAAAGGCCCCGCATTAGAATTTATAAACAGTTTAAAAGAGACATAAGCAAACGCACTCGCACAAACACCATCAATATTTCACAATTCATAACATTCCCCCTCTAATGTACGGTTAAATCCTCATCTGGAGATAAACGGTGCTTTAGCTCGCCGCAGTTAGCTAATTGATTGTGACTGTTTGTAGAAACTGCACGAGAGGGATGCGAGCCCCCACTCCTCGTCTTCTTCCTTAAAGAGAGAACACATCTCCGCTGAGGCTTTTAGTGGTGTATGTACAAATAAAATCAGCCTATTTGATCAGCCTTCAGTGAATTGGGGGTACATGCAATGGAAATGTCAGTCTAAAGCCTTTTCACTGTCAAAGAAATGACTCGGGAAACTTGGAAAAGACGTGATACATTGTAGAAGCTGTGACGTGTCTTGTGCTTAAGGAGAACAACTTGTTTTCGTTTTGTGCGACGTGAAGTTAAAACGGATATTTCAAAGGAAGAGCAGGCGGATTCTATCTACAGGTATGGGCAAAACAAAACTGTCTTCATGTCACGGAATAATCTCAGCCGAGAAGAAAACACATAACACCGACGATTTACAAGTAACAGCCCAGCACTTATTCGACACGCGGAGAGGACAGACAGAGCGTGTACCTTGGCGAATGCGTGCCAAATAAATTAGACGAGCAGCTTGAGCAAACCCAAAGGTCTAATTAGGTACACAAATTCAAAGGACATAATGTATGAGAGGATGAGGTTAATGCCGCGCAAAGCAGGAACTCACCCGCTGACTCGGCCCAGAGTGAGCAGCATCCTGACGGAGCTTTTGAAGTGAACATTGTAATGGAGGCCCCTGCTACAAATCTCCGCCTCGCTGCGCAGACTGAGCACTGCCCAAACACCCTCACACACACCCTCAAGTGCATGCATACGTACACACACACACACACACACACACACACACACACACACACACACACACACACACACACACACACACACACACACACACACACACACACACACACACACACACACACACACACACACACACACACACACACGCACGCGCACAGAGTAATATTAAGGAGTGAAAATAACGAGAGGAGAGCAGAGATGAGAGAGAATAATGGAAAGAGTGGATACTCGCATGCTATGGAGGAGGACACCCATTTGTTTTTTAACTCAGGGTGGGAAATGGTAAATAGACAGCTCCCTGTGAGGACAGTCTCCAGTGTGTGGGAGACATGTTGGGATATTACTTATTGTGTGCGTCGGCGGCGGGATCGCAATGCCAATCAAAGCCAAAGTTGCGCTTCGGCAGAGGGATACCGCTCTTACATCTCTTACCACGGCACAGGTGGCGGCGCTAAAGGAAACGTAAAGACCCATGAAACGCCTTCTCCTCTCCTCCCCTCCCCTCTCAGGTGGATCGCTCGTTAAAAGATTGCCATACAGCAGGTGTGCGGTCACAGAATATTGAAGGAGAGGGTGCTTGAAGTGGCAGAAATCACAGAGTGGATCGGAATGCCGTTGCACGCACACAAATATGCGTCACAGAGAGACTGCGTGTACGTGCACACCAACGGGGGGGGGGGTGGAACATCTGCTTGGAGTACGTCCCTATCGAGATGAGACTGAGTCCTCCATGGCCGACTGCTGCTGATTCTCACACATATTTATAGAACGGAATTGAAAACTGATCCCAAATTGTCCGAACTATCTCATTTGTAGAACAGTTTTGAGTTGCTCATCATGGTTTTGGAGGGGGGGGGGGGGGGGGGGGGGTGTTCCCTTTTTTGTAATGTGTTATATTGTTTTTTTTTGCTTGTAAATGGTCTGCATGTCATAGGGATCAAACATGTTAAACTGTGTTGACGCTTATCGATAATAGAACGGCTGCATTGATCCTGAAAACCTGCAAGTATCTTTTTCTGGAAAATCGGTCCGAAAGAAAACGGACAAAGAATCAGACCCGTAAGCAGATTAGAAAAGGGCACGGGTGTCACTTAAATGATATTAATTCACAGCCCTTCAAACATTCAGAAACACAGGCTGGCAATAAGGATACGAGTTCAAACAGAAGTATGTTGTAACTTAAAGATAAATGAAAGAAAGCGAAACATCCAGTCACAACTGCAGCGACACCGAGCGCTCCTTCACACCACAGATGTCAGCCATCACTTCCCTCACCACATTATGATAATGCAATAAACCCGGTAGAAAGGCGGGTCACAATACTTGTAATGTCCCCTCTCCTGCTCAGCCGTCATGTAAATGCTGCCGTCTGGCTCCATAGGGGGCCGGAGTGCGGCCCGCGCTGCACCCACGAGATAATAGCAAAACGTGTTTGCAGGGGATGCTATTTTTACGCAGGGATGCCAGATCCCATTCCTTCAGCACTCCCCGCCCCCCCCCCCCCCTTTTCTTTAAGACTCCGATTATTCTTCTTGCCTGTCGTCCCTCCTACCCCATCCCGCCGCCCGATTCAATTAACATCCAGCCAAAGTAAGTATGAAAGTACAAAAGTACTTCAGAATCAAGGCCGCCGTTCTTTTGTGCTTGTGTAACGGTGGTTTTCACACGCGGGGTTAGATAGTCGAAGCCCCGTCTGGTCGTCTGCTTTTGTCTTCCTCCAGTTCCGGGGAGGATGTTGTCTTGTCTTTGCTGCCATGGCGCTGACACCCCGCGAGAGTGTGTGCGTGTGTGTGTGTGCTGGCATCCCACATGTGTGTGTGCGTGTATCTATGTGGGGACCACTTGTTATTCCCCGGGTTGGAGCTCCGAGGCCTGTGTCTCTGTGTGTTTACAGCTCCGGGGGCTTGTTGCCTCCCGACTACACGAAAGACTGATGAATAAATAACATCGAACTCTCTCTAGCTCTCTCCCACACTCTCCCAGGCCTTGAAGTTTGTGTGTGCACCTGTGCATCCATGTTTGTGTCACAATGTGTGTGTGTTTGTGTCTTGGGCGTCTCTCGGTGGACCGGGCTCTCCTTCATCTCGCTGGTTCCCGGGCCCCCCTCTTCGTGGCAGGAAGCCGTCAGAGAGGGAGTGCCAGGGATGGAGGGGGAAACATGCTCTTTATCCGAGGCATCAGTTGGAATACGCAGAGTGTGTGTGCACGTGCACAGCCGGCATAGGAGCGTGTACCGGGTGTTAGTCGAAGAGTAACACTCCGGAGAGGCATCTAGAGAAATAGAGGAATGCATTAAACAGAGTGTGTATTCTCCTGAGTGACACTACCACGAGGCTGCCACCTCTCTCCAAGGCCTTTATTAACCTGATGATTTGACTGTAAGCGCAGCACACTCACTAAATGCCGTTTATTTATCCACACTGGACACGCATGCAAATACGCAGCTTGCCCGTTATTGCCTCAGTGGAGAAAATCCCATGAAGGCAATGAGGGTTAATGCCCCAACCAACAAATAACCCCGCCTTCCAAGTAAGTGATTTCTTTTCTTCTTCAACGGCCATAAAAGAGTCTCTTGTTAGCGCCATAGCAGCGAGATATTCATTTGTCTCTGGCGGCTGCTTATGAAACGTGAGCAGGAGGGGGACGCGGTTTTATTTACATGGCATTATGTTACATCAAGTGGTTGTGCTCAATTAGGGACGCCGCCACAATGGTTTTAAGTCTCTAATACAGTCTGCTGAAAGGGACCATGACTTGCTAATAGGGTGTAATTCCTTTTGTATCAATATCCATGTGCAGCGATAGGGGGGGAACGAGAGAGGGGCGGGAGGCAAATCCGTATCATCAGTAAAAACAATGCATCAATTAAGCAATTAGCGAGGAACAAACTGGGCAGCGTTCCAAACCCTCCCAATAAGGCACTGTGCCAAGGGGGCTTGTAGCGTTCATTATACCCACATCACAGGGATGGAAGGAGTGAGAGAGAGAGAAACCGGCAGAGAGACGCTTGCCTTTCATTTGTAAAGTGGAGGCATTTGTCTGCCAGCATGGAGACGTTTTGTTCCGCCAGATGTGCTTTTTAGCGAGGCCACATGGTCGGTCAAGGCTGGGGAGAAGGTGTGTATGAGTGCCAGCATGTGAGTGTGTATACGAAAGGGGGGGGGGGGGGGGCCTCTTCGCTGCCATCTGATTAATTAAGACTTGAAAGGGGCCCAGTGGCAGCAGGGTTTTAATTGTGGTAATTGGGGTTAATAAGGTGCCATTACATGCGCTGATCACAAGTATTGTTTCATCCAGACGGGCAAATTGAGCGGGGTTAAACACTGATGGTAGAATGGATGGGAGGAAAGGGCTTGTGAGGGGGAGGAGAGGGGAGGGAAACTTGGCAGTCGTACACGCCACTTGTTTTTGCGTGTTAACACCGTGTAGCCCCTGTCGGGAGCTGAAAGGCTAATATACTGGCAACAACCGCTGAAGGTTTCTTTTAGCTAATCAGGAAACCTGTCGTTGAATTTGAATGTGGAGTTACAGAAACTGTGATTTAGAGTCTGACCCAACTATTACTAATTACATTTGAGAATGGCATGTTTAACGAGAACATTTAAAACCATGTGTATCACCTCATCAGCACAATTAGGGGCTGCAAAAACGGCATCTACATATCTGTTAGCACAGATTTAAATGCAATGTATCATGTATTTTTTAATCATTATAGTTATTTCGTTTTTTGGGGGGTGAATAATTTACTTGTTACGACTGGCAAAAGATATATTCTAGAATGTTCCATCTCGTTCTCCTTTAATATCGTGTCCTTTCCTCTCTGTAGTGGACCCTAGTAGAGTCACACCACCACCACCACTTGACTTTTGCCTTTGGACTCGACTTTGGACTCTACTTGGGACTTTTAGGTCTTGACTTGGGACTTGTCTTAGATTTCCTGTCTTGTCTTGGGACTTGGGATTTGAGTCTGGACTTGCAAAATAATGTTGAAACTATGACCTGGTCCCAACTCCGTCTCTCTCTCTACTCTAAGTGTCCACTAACTTTATAATGCCTCAAAAGTTATTTGGAAAAGATATTTCCAGTTGCTGTTTTACCACATATTTTAATAATCCCAAACAGGTACAGCCAGAACAGAACAGATCTGACCTGACGCTGAAACATCAAGAGATTACAACGACTGCATAACCCGCCGTAGAATGTTCCAGATTTCTCTCTTTCAATCGTTCCTTTTGCAGCAATCCTTTCTATATCCTCCCATTAGCTTGACTTGAGTCTAAGACCTGTTCTCCCGTACAGTCACCACCTGAGTGGCATCGTACGCGCTGGATAGAAATAAAGCAGCGTTCACTCTCTTTTTTCCTTTTCTATATGGTGTGTTAATTAAGCAGTCTGAGAATGACAAATGCGAACACTTTAAAAATCCATTCTATTGTTCCTTCAACAGGTATGTACTGCCTCTGACTTAAAGTGTTAACATTCTCACCTTTCATGATCGAGATCTTCGGAGACAGGAAAGAAAAATCCACTTTAGACTTTTTCCTGTAAGTCCATTTATAAGCTAACACTTAAGAGCTAACTGCATCAGTACCTGTAAATCATGTGTAACACAGTCATGTAAAGGACAAAGTTCAATGCTGACAGGTGACAAAGTGCACAAAAGCACAAACTGGTCCTGTTATAGTTTAAGTAAGTGACACATTGTGTGTTTTACAGATATGCTTCAAAATAACGAGACGTCTAAGGTTAAACATCCTCAGAACTTTAGCCGGGATGGCTTTCGTGCATGTGTTTGAAACTTGTGTACATGCTGAATCGTCCATAGAACCGCATTACCTCCCCCTCCCACCGCGGACAGTCATTATGGGTGTGCCTGAGCGATTTGAGCTAACTTGGCAAAGCTCTGTGGAGTGTGTCTTTCACCCGCCGACAGCCAGCTCAGAGAGATAAAGGAAGTGAAAAGACGGATCATCCCTGGTGGTGTTGTGCTGTCCTGTGGTCTACCTCTCTGTCAGGTTGCCCAGTGAAGAGACACAAGAACGCCAGGCCAATTAATCAAAGTCAGATGTGGCTGGATGCCTTGAGTCACTCATGATCCCTGCTCTCCCCCTCCCGTAACAACACACACAGCATCAACTCTTTCTTCCACTCTAATGTTATGTTTTCGTGTATTTCTATAGCGTATCAAACATTGTTAAGTAAACCATAAACTCAACAAAGCTAGCTAAAGAAGGCAGGCTCAGCACATTGTACTCAATTTGACACCCCTTTATATCTTGGTAGATGCCAGGTCTCATATGTACTGAAGTTCGTGAACACACCTTTCTTCATCAAGTAAAAGTGAAGTTATCGCAGCAGGCGACACGTGAGTGAAGTCTTCAAAAACAGTGAGAACCTCCCTCCCCTGTGACCTAAGATAACACACACATCATCTCCCTCGCTTCTTTTTGAAACTGACAAAACTTGCACTTGTGCTTCAAAATAAAAAGCAGTTTTAGAAACACGTTAAACAAAGTGCTCACCTCCGCACTTCCCCCCCCTTTTGACTCTCATTTACACCGTGTTCACACGTTCCAAAAACACTTGTACAATCGGAAACATGTGGGATGAGACACATTTGGGGAATTACTTTGCATGCATAACAATCGTTGAATTTTAATGTATTAACTTTACCCCTGAAATAAATTCCCCGTGGTTCTTGTCATGACTTATTCTGGCAGATCGGGGCGGCGAGGACAGCGACATGTTTCAGGCAGTAAACAAGATGGTGCAATAGCCATTAGCTTTCTCCCTGACCTGATCAACCACAGGATTTATCATGCAGTACTGTATGTGATGTTTAATGGATGCACTGGGAAAATTGGAAGCACCAGATTGAACCAAAGTCAGTGCGGTGTTGGCTGTTGGGTTGTATCCGTAGATTCGTCCCAAGTCAGTGAGGTGTTGGCTGTTGGGTTGTATCCGTAGGCCAACCTGTTGATAGGGTTTTAATTGTGTTATATCAAACTACTGTTCAAACATGGCAATCATTTTCAGGTAGGACTCTTCACTTCTTGTGTTGCCTTTCCTGATTTCTGTCCTTATCCTTCTGTCCTTTTCCCTTCCTAACTCCTGCTTCCTTTCTGCTCTCCCCTCCTTTCCTCACTCCCCCTCCTCTTGACGTGGGAGCCAGAGGAAGCTCTAATGGAGTCTACAGGGAGCCAGCATTTACCACATCTGAGGCCAACCGGCAGGTCTCTCCTGCTTTCTGTCTCGGCGAGGACATCTTTCTCTTTCCCTACATGCTCCCCTCCATTACTGCCAGCTCCAACAGCTTCATCCCCAGAAAGCCCTCAGCACGGTGAGCAAAACTAGCCAGATCATCGGCCTCTCTTTGATGAGGAGACATGTTCAACAAGAGCCTTTCTTTTGTCGAAGCACTTCCGGGACACCAGATGAGGTGACCGGGCTGGTGGGGGCCACTCTGGGAGATAAAAGCCCCATCGGCTGTAAAAGCTTATCATGATCCTTCACAATCAAGCCACTGGTGCTTTTTCCACAACTTCTGTATAAACACTCCCCAGAGGGGGAAACACACAACTTTTCTCCAACCCCAGCAAGTGATGCAGAACAATAGCGAGTGTCTGACGGCGACCTACTCTAGATAGAGTGGGACCGTGCAAAACAGACAATGACCTTTAAAAGACAATATGTTAATAAATAGCCGTGGCGAGGGCCTCGGCACTCCGCACAAAGGGACCTTGGGAAACCGGCAGAGTTTTAATCAGGTGCGGCTCTTTTAAGAAGAGCCTCTGGCCACATAATTGATCCCAAAAGGTAGGTCCCCGCGCAGAACCTTGGGATGCCGTTCGGGTTACTATAAAGAACTAATAGCACTCTTTGTTTTGCTCTCCGGGAGGATGGGGAGATTTAAATATACTGTGTATTCTTGTGCTACAAAGGCCACAAATGGTAAGCATTTTAATGATGAAAATGTTTTGATGTCTTACACCTACTGAATATGGAAGAAGGACGGCTGTGTGTTTTGCCCCTCCAGTGACGATGCATAGGCAAACAGCCTGGCCGAGATACAAAGGCATAGGCATGGGGAAAAAAGTCACTGAATCAGTGTTATTACTGATTCAGTTGGGAAGGTGTGTGTGTGTGTGTGTGTGTGGTGTGTGTGTGTGTGTGTGTCTTGGGGGGAGTGTTAACTTTCACGCCAAAAGTGCCCTCCTTTCCTAAATGTGTCCGTATTGCTGCTGCAGCCATTTTGCCTGGAGTTGTGAGAATAAGCCAGTGTATTAGAATTCCATCAGTATGTATGTGACTTCCATAGCAGAATATGAACACACACACACACACACACACACACACACACACACACACACACACACACACACACACACACACACACACACACACACACACACACACACACACACACACACGCACACACTGATTTCTATGGTAGGATACAATGTTGTTCCACAGGTTAAATGCAGAAATGAACGATTGCCCACTACTACAATACACATCGACATAAATAGCCTGGAGAAAAAAGAGAAATGATCTCAACAACAATTATTCTCGTCCTTCCCCTACTGTAAACGAGTGCTGCATGTGATTTAGCGATAAAGACGAGATAAATGAGTGTGGAGCCTGCTAGTGGTTTCGGCGGCTGCCAAAAGGCTACTCCTGACTGCAGTTAGTCTAAGCTTTTGTCTGCCACCGCAATGTAAACACATGTGAGCCCTTGGCAGGAGAAAAACACATCGTAGCTAACCTGTGGTTTACACTGATTACAGGCCTGATGCTGCCGATTCTGTCGGAGAAAAACATTACATGAGGAGGGATCCCTACGACTTTGGATGGCAGGTGAAACCACGGCGGCCTGCTTCTGGCGCTGGTGTAAAGACAGCTTACACATCGTGCTTGGATCTGTTGTTTATCGAGCACCGCCGCAGTTTCTAACACTTTTTGAGTTGAAACTTTAAATTAACGCTGTTCTCCAGTTTTTGGATATTGTCTGCTTTAGTGGAAAAGGACAAAACTTCCTTGTCTCACTAATGCACAAAAAAGGAAGAAAAAAACCAGTGTGGTTTTAAATGTCTCTTTGTAACGGAGGAGTGATCTCTGGAAAATGAATCAGGTAATTGCATTACGCTTTCCAGTGCCGTAAAGAGATCATCTTTCCCAGCTGGGTAAACGCATCACACGCAGCACAAACATCAACTTAAAATGTGAAATATTACACCGATCAAAGCACGATACCCCAATTTATTCCATGCAAGGACAGCATAAACATTGGGGAAAGAGTAGAGGGAGAAATCATAAATATTTTTGCTGTGGCGCTCTCGGAATAGCCGCACCGAAGCCAGCGCTGGAAGGCAAACTCAAAACATAACTTTTGGATTTGGGATAGCAGCTGAATCCAATCAAATGAGCTCCAAAAGAAAAAGAAAAAGACTTAAGGCAGGGGTGTCAAACTAAATTTCAACTCGGGCCGCATTAGCATCATGGTTGCACTCAAAGGGCCAGTTTTATATATAAGACTACATAAGAATAAATATACAAAATATTTAATATATATAAAATAATGTATTATATTACATTATTGCCTCTGCATTGGATTGTTATCGGATAGGGTAATAACTTCATAATTAACTACGTCTGAAAGCAGAAGTCTAGGGCAAACAATTGCAAGTCTCTTCAGTGAGAATGTCACAATATGATTTGAAAAGAAAAGCCAAATTCTGGAAAAACAAAAAAAACAAGTGACATTTAAAAAAAGAAGAAGTAAAATAAAAAGTCAAATTCCGGGAAAAAAGTTTAATTTGGGATGCATTGTGGGACATGTAGTTTATTGGCAATGTGTTTCTGTAAATCGGCATGTAACCGTATATTCTTTGCAAGCTCTTGCGGGGCCACATGAAATGAAGTCGCAGGCCGGATTTGGCCCCCGGGCCTTGAGTTTGACACCCCTGACTTAAGGCATTCTCGCAACCTCAAATAAGTGATGTAAAGCTTAATAAATATCACATACCAATCAATGTGTGCCAGGATAACTAAATGTGTCCCTAATTGTCTCGGGATTAATGGACATTATAGCGTCTCTCGTATTTTTCAAATTACAACGTTCCCTTTAATTGTCAGATTGAAAATCCAAGGACAGAACCCTTTTCCAACGCCTCCATCATGCTAACATAGCGCCTTGCCTCCAAACCATCCCATAAAATCCCATCGCTGCACTTAATTGTTCAATATGAAGCCAAAGCATCGGAGGTAATTCAAATGTCTTTCTCCGATGAATATGTGCAATTGTCCTCTTTCCCTATTCTAATTTAATGCCATCCGGGGAAGGTGATTGGCTCTGTGTTGCCATTGCTGCCAACCGGGGTCAGCCTAACCATCAAGCGCTGTAATTGAGTAGTTAGTGGCAATTTTCTCCCCTAATTTCCATCTGCGAAATCCGGGCCTGGCATGGCAAATAGCACATTACACAGGCGCGGTTGTGGCAAAGTGTAATAACATCGTTTCCACAGTTTGAAAACTTCCCCTGAACAAATGAGAATCACTGCGGTACATGTCATCTTCAAAAAAACTCCCTTCCTTCCCCCTGCACTCGGCCTTAATCACACACACACACACACACACACACACACACACACACACACACACACACACACACACACACACACACACACACACACACACACACACACACACACACACACACACACACACACACACACACACACACACACACACACACACACACACACACACACACACACACACACACACACACACACACACACACACACACACACACACACACATGCAAGGAAACACACACTGGGTGGAGACGGAGTGCGGGATAAAGAATGCGGTGACGTCTCATTAACATATAGATAATTAGCTGCTCCAACCGCGGCCCTCCCTTCAACACCCTAATCCCCTGACAAAGCCTTTGACTAGCACTATCACAAACACCATGTTGACGGCGCCGACGCAGCCCTTAGGAGGCCATCTTGTTTGGCTTATTCACCACGACACGCTTCTATCACAGGAAGATGAAGGAGGTGGTGATTTATGAGGGTGTAATCCGTAAGCAATGTCGTTCCTTGTGTATTTTCGGGGAGAAAAAGCCAGGGTGGAGTTGTAAACTAATGGAGCGGCAGGTTTGAACACTGCGACTTGATAACTTTGCCCGGGAGATTTATGGTGATCGTAAAGCTACGTCAGGGACAAAGAAGAGTGGAAATATGACTACTAATGGCTAGGTTATCACACAGATTTTAACTCACATTCAACACATGCAAGCACACACAAAGGACTCTCCATTTCATCATGTGCAATGCTCTAATGATCTTTCTTTAGAAATGTGAAAGGGATGATTTTAAGGAAAATGTTATTTGTAGTAATACATTAAGCGCTGTCGACTCCAAACACGAATTTCCCAGTAACATAAATTCCATTTTATAACTCCAGAAGGAAAGACTCCCTGCTTTACCCTCATCTCTCCTCGCCTTTTTTTTTTAAACATTTTGTAATTACTTTGACGCACTACATCAAAAGCGAAGTAATAACAGTTGTAATTTAATCTATTCACAAGTCATTTTCATAAACTCTTGCCTCTCCTGCTTAATGTGCGTTTCATTCATTATTGATCACACACTGATGATGTGGTAATGACAACGACATTGTTATTTCCCCCCTCCTTTTTTCCCTTTTCCTTAAATGTAGACCTTTTGATTCAGGGTTTTCATTACAGGCAGCACACCGGGCCTCTGGATTATCAAGGGCAAACAAAAGATAATTAACACAAGGCGGAATGGACAGTCCCGTCGCCCCCCCCCCCCCCCCCCACCACCACCACCACCACCAATCCAGCCTCAGCCAGTTTGACACCATCCCTCTCTACAAGCTGTCCTCAAGGTTCACTACGTCCAGGTTCATTTTCAATTCAATCTTTATTTCGAACAGATTTAAAAAAAAAAAAAAAAAGTGAAAAACACAGTAAAATACAGTATTTATCGACATTCATGATAATATGTATATAGTCAACAACAAAAAGTCTTAATAATAATAATAAATCATATGTGTCCGAAAGGGAGCAGGAGGAAGCAAAAGCGTATTAATTCCCACCCCTTACTTGATCAATGATTGTCCTTTAAATCATTATGCAAGTTATTCCTACTTACATTTACATGCATACATACATACATATACAATAATTTCTCATTTTCAATCACCTCTCTTCGTTTTCCAAAAAAGAGTTTCTGTACATCCTTTTAAACTGAAGTATGCTTGGACTTTGTTTTAACTCCTGCTCCAAACCATTCCATAAAATCACCCCACAGATTGTTATACTCGTACTTCTCAGAGTTGTTCTGACCTTGAGTTGTTTAATGATACCCACCGTCTCTGTTTATGAACAGTGTTTTTAATTTCCTAAGAAGTAGAGTATGCCTTGGTTCTTTGCACACACTGTGTAGCTCAGTCAAACAGCATACTTACCGAGGACTCTATTCCTCCATCTATTCTTTTTTGATTGGAGGTCCAAATTGTAGAGTTGTGGACAGGAAGACCTACCCCTCCTTCCGGTCAGAGTTGTTACAAATGGAAGACTAGGACTCGGAGAAAACATCGCGCTTTGATATCACATTGTTGAACACATGACAATAGGGCCCTCATTGCCTTGATGTTTAAAGTATTGAGGAGATTTCACAATAAAAGAAAAGGGCATGAGAGAATGAGGAAGAACGCAAAGGCCTTTTTATGCTATGGAGATGTCGAACAATCCATTGGTAGGTAACATTCAGGGTACCACTTTACAATAAGACTACCCTTATCAAGGATTCATAAAGGGTTTGTAATTAGGTTAATAATTAGGTTGTAAACACTTTATTAATCATTCGAACCATTTATAAACCAGTTCTATCATAGCTTTCATACATCAACACAGGCTCACTATTTGGCAAGATGACTAAGCCTTATATTGGCTACCTAGCGAGAATCAACTCAGTGAACAACAGATACCAAGGATGCTGGCTGATGAAGAAGACGAAGTAAGCTAAGTAGCCAATATAAGACTTCGCAGTACAGATACATGTGGGCTCACTATTTGGCAAGCAACCGGTCACAGTTGCCCTGTTTATCTCATGTCTTATAAAAGCTTATTAATGATTTATAAAGTGTTCACAACCTAATTAATGAATTACAAACTATTCGTAAGGGTAGTCTTATTGTAAGGTGGTACCGTATTTTGTGTACAAATCGAGATGATTCCGTATTTACGAGTTTCTAACACCTGCGACCTTACACAGTTCTTTTTTTTTATATATATATATATATATATTGGGAAAGATGAAAACCTCTTTAATGGTCACACATGCAGAGCACACAGCACACAGTGAAATGTGTTCTCTGCTTTTAACCCATCCTGGCACCAGGAGTCTCGTACTAGGAGCAGTGGGCAGCTATTGCACAGCGCCCGGGGAGCAATGGGAGTGAGGGGGGAAGGGGGGTGTCCAATGCCTTGCTCAAGGGCACCACGGCAGGGCAGGAGGTGAACTGGGACCTCTCCAAGTAGCAGTCCACACTCCATTTTTAGGTCTGGTCGGGGACTTGAACCGGCGACCCTACAGTCCAATCCCCTACTGACTGAGCCACTGCCGAACTTCTGTATGGACGTTCAAAAGATATCCATCAGCTCTGTGGGGAAAAGCTTTTACTGTACGTCAGCAGAAAGTCAGCGTTCCTATCCGCCCGTCCACCCGCTTGTCTCCGGTCCAGTCTTCCTGTCGACTCACCTCACTCACTACCGCCTACAAGACCACAGTCGTCTGCGACGGACTTCCTCCGAGTGAAAGCCAAGGATTTTTATTAAGGAGTAGGGACAGCATTCATTTTTTAAAACCTCCTCAATAAAATATCATACGGTCGCTCCACATTCCTCAGAATTATAATGACATGAATATTTAAATTGAAATGCATTCCGAGCACGCCGGTTTTCTCTTCTTCGCGCCGGCATCAGATCTCATTTTCTACTTAAGCTCCTCCATCATGTTTATGCATATCCACATGCATGATACATATCTCATTTTTTATTTTTTTTTAAAGCTCCTTAATGCAAGCCTGATAATTTTGCTTGACTTTAATGGGGAATGACTCCTCATTGGCAAGCTTTCCTCTTTAAGACAAAAATAAAGAAATATGATCAAATGGCCCTTTCATGTGGAACAGAGGCTGTTTTTGAAACTTCTTACTCCCTCTCTCCCTCTGTTGCCTCCGCTGCGAGTAAATAGATCAAAAAAGGAGGCGCAACTATATATTCTAGTTTTGAAGCATTCTGTAATTGGCCACATTTAATTGATATCCCTCAAGCCCATCATTATAATGTAAAAAGAAAGCGAAGCAACACAGTCCTCTATCACAGAAGTCCCATTTCACTTTTGAATAAATGAACAACATGTCAGAAATGGAAGAGAGATAAAGTTTAGGATGCATTTTCAACTCAAGAACGGCAAGTATTGATTGATAATTTCGGTTTGTATCATTATGTTCAATAACGGAGTCCTTGAGGGTGGAATGGACCCTTGTGAGTTTCGCTCTCTGGGAGCTCGCACTCTCTGATCTCTCCTCCTTCTCTGACAAGGAGCTATCGCTTCCTTCCCTGATGGAGAGGGAATGGCGCGCCGATAAGACCTTGTCATCATCAGTATGTCTTCTCTGACACACTGCGGATGACTCGGTCGGACTCCAAAAGATGGTTAATTGAAGGAGACATTAAAAACGCGCTACTGTCGATCCGTATCTCCAGTTTCTATAGATAGCAACCGTTCCTCGATGTTATGGCGAATGCTGTCGATGCACATCTGCGATACCAGTATTTACTTTGAGCTTAATTTGTTTTGAAAACTTGACTGAGATGGCAGTAAGTAGTACAGACTATATCGCCTTGTTTTTCCATTCTCGCCGATCTCATCCACACAGAGTAAGCTAAAGCGAAGGGGCGTACAGATCTCAAAAGTGTCCTCCTGCCTCGCCACCTGTTGAGCAAAAGCGGTCATCTTCACAAAAGATAATCTGTCTATCTGCCAGTCTGTGTGGATGGGTTTCAAGCGCCAGAATTCGACATAGGAAAAAGACGGGCACGGCATCTAGGACCTCAGCCATCAAGAGCTGTCAAACAAGACAAGTGCCCCTATAGGAACCAAGGTGTCAGGACTTAATTTGCACTATTCTCCTCAATGGAGACTTTCCCCCCCTCTCCATCTGCCGTCAGAAAGACGATGCCACACAATGACAAGTGACCGTGGTTGAATATTGAGGAGAAGACAGTCAATTCCATAATCACACCGCTGTCAGTGTGTCGTGAACAAGAAGGAGAATTCTCCTCCGGGGAGACGGTCTTCTTTTTTCCCCCATTGGTCTGCAGGTGTCGCTCTATCGGGCTTCCGCTCGGAGCACGGTGACACGAGGCTAAAGAGGGCCGAGCGGGACCAAAGAGACACGATCAATTCCAGCCCTCTTGATCCCGTGACCCCGGGAGCCCAGAGAGAGTCTCGCAGGGAGTCCCAGCTGAGTGCGCCAAGGCCGGGCCGCTTTGAAGTCGGGTCGGGGGAGGTTGGAACTGTGGATTGGCTGAGGACTGGGAAAGGCTGCCGTGTGTGTGTGTGTGTGTGTGTGTGTGTGTGTGTGTGTGTGTGTGTGTGTGTGTGTGTGTGTGTGTGTGTGTGTGTGTGTGTGTGTGTGTGTGCCCCCTGGTGTGTGTTTGTGCCTGTGGAGAGGAATGGGAGGGCTGGAGGTAAATGACAGTAACGCGGTCACATCCTCGGATGAAATAGGAGACGGTGACTGATGGGGGTACTTGGCATTTCCCTGCGCCGACTAAACCGGCTTGTTTGTTGGCGCCTAATGAGCTCTCGGACGCCTTTAATGAGAGGACTGAATCCATTATCATCATCATTTCAAAAGGAGGCGCTGGCTGCAAACAGCTCCCCACTTTAGGAGGACCAACCCTCGGTGCACCATTTGATCAGTAAAGGCAGCAGGGGTTTTCGACACACACACACACACACACACACACACACACACACACACACACACACACACACACACACACACACACACACACACACACACACACACACACACACACACACACACACACACACACACACACACACACACACACACACACACACACACACACACACACACACACACACACACACACACACACACACACACACACACACACACACACATCCTTGTTAACACTTTACGCTTGATGCAAAATACCTTAAAGCAGATGCGAGGTGAGAAATCAGCTTTGGAGAAGAATAAGACGAGGACACTTAAAAGTATGTTGGAAAAAAGAAAGGGGAAAGGAAAAAGGGAATGAGATAGGAAAGTTAAATAGGGCACCCTTGAGAAGCACGGAGAGGAGAGGGAAAAAAAGGTTGTGATTCATAAATAAACAGTGATATCATGGCATGCCGGCAAAGAGGGACAGATTCCATTTCCATCGCCTTCACCACCTTTCCCAGCGACATCAAAGGACCAATTAAGGTCCCAGTGAAGCTGGCCGTCAAGGCAGCAGTGGAGGTCCTGTCAGCGTTAGCCTGCCCTCAGTGCTGCTGTCTCTGTCTCAACCTTACACTGCTGACACCAGTGACAAGGACCCCTTACTGAACCTGCCTGCCTCGATTCTGCTCACCAAATATATGCATTTCCCTCTCTCTTTGTACCGTGGAACACAAGTCTCGCATTCTTTCTCGCCTCATCTCTTCTCATCTTCCTGTATCTCTTCCTCCCTGTTAAGTGCTTTTAATTTGCCCCTCAATGGCGCACTACAAGGACCGGCAAATCGCTCTTCTCAGAACTGATGTGAGAGAAGAAGAAGACACACTCTCTCTCTCTCGTAGTTTGATAACTTCTCCGTTGCCCCCCCCCCCCATGTCTTCCTCATGTATCTTTGGAATTACTGAAATGTTAACGTGCCTTTGCTGCCTTTGATATTTAAGACAAAATGGTATGTGCACGCAGACACAAGGCCAACTGGAAATGGGAAAGGAGCTTTAATCTCACTCTTTGTCATGCTCCAAAGAGTTCCTCCTCCCTGTGTGTTTTTCTGAATCTCTTTGGTTCATCCTTCGCCTACCTCTCTGCCCTTTCCCGCACTGGCAGCGCAGCAGCGAGGGGTGGGCAACAATTAATGAGTGGCTGTTTTTCGATCCACTGCTCACATTGTGGTTGCTACAATTGATTGCATCTCTGAAACTAAACTATAAAAGGTGGTGTCATATATTCCCCGACTGAGGGAGACGCGCAGGGAGGAAAGATGTCAACACTCGGAATTAAAGGGGGTCCTATACTGCTCATGTTCAGGTTCATATATGTATGTAGTGTCTCCACAGTGACTTGCTTCCATGCTTTAATGTTCAAAAAGCTTTATTTGTATCATACTGCCTGTGCTCTTTTCCCCCTCCGTCTGAAACCAGAGCCCAGTCTGCTCTGATTGGTTAGCTGGCCGGCTCTGTTGTGATTGGTCAACCGCTTAGAGATGTCCCGCCCCTTGGCCTATCACAAGCAATGAGGTGGTGGTACAAAGTGATGTCATTATGTTACAGAAGTAAGACAATGAGTCCAATGGAGGCGTTTCAGGGTGGGGGGATATGTTAGCCCGCAGACAATTGACATACACCTATATAACACACTTATGCATAATATGGCCCCTTTAAAACATCAGACAAGAAATATGTCTTGGTGACGTTGTCTTGTAACATTATCACGTGTTTGTTTGGGTACAAGCACGCCACACTGGTCCACACGCGTAATACTGATACTCCATAGTATCCGACATCATTGTTTCATTGTCAGTCGCCTGGCACAGTTCCACCCCGAGGACAACAATGATAGCATGGCACAAAGGCAGCTATGCTAGTCTCTCTCTTCCTATCTCTTCCAGTGACACACTCCCTCCTCATCTCCCTCCCTTTGGTATCTTCCTAGTGCAGTGGCCTCCGTTTACCACCATAACCCAAATTAGCTGGGCAGGCGTTATCCTCTCCATCGCTCCGTGCCGTTAGGAGAAGAGGAGGGAGGGGGAATGTGGCAGAATTTCCTTTCTGCCTCTGTGACAGCGCTATCTGACAGCGTTTTACATCTCCCCTGCTCTCCCCTCACTACACTCCACTGTCAGACAAAGAAATTAATACCCCCAGTGACTGTGTTTTAATTAAGCAATTTCATGCAAATTACACATTTTAGATTGTCAAATAATATACTGCGCAAAATTGTAGGCAGGCTGATCTGATATGCATGGAGTGTTATTCTTCCAGGCACTGTGCATACATGGAAAATGAACAAAAATGCTAATTTCTAATCTATTATGCAAACAGTGGAGATACTTACATAGATTTGCACGCCTTTCTTCGGATAAATACAGCTCTTGAATTCTATGTATAGACCGACTGGATTCCTTAAGCAGTCTTTGTTATTTATCTTATTTATTTCAATCATATCTCTTTTTACTTTCCAGGCAATGTATACTAATGTTCCCAATCTTTAACGAACGGTGGTCTGCGTAAACAGATATGGAGAAAAACCTGCCAAATGTATCATTAAACACTGTTTCGATGTTTCATTGACGATGAATAATTAGGAGAGGGCTGTCTGACAATCACACTACAACTTGACATAGAAAAAAACCCTATTTGAATATTCTTTCTCGTAATGAAACATAGAGCCCTAACTAATATTAGTAATCCACACTCTCCATATTTTCCCATTAGCACATTTAACTTATTTAGAATTCATTATAACCCACAAGCCTTTTAGTACACTGGAATCAGTAATGATGACAAAATGAATATAATATTATTCTTTATTATAGCCGACTTGATTTATTCTGGGGTCGCTGCCATACGAGTCCTCAGAAATACCCCTACTGAAAACCACAGGTGTCAAAAGTCGGAGTCAAAAAGCAATCCTTAAAACCGAAAGCTTGAGGAGGGGTCTTGCTGTTTCTTTGTGATTCAAATCCATTTAATTAAAGGTTTGTTTCTATATGCTGCCACTTAATAGTGTATATTACAGCATACAATGAGAGCGGGAACATAGCACGATAAGAGCGGGAGAAGCCGAGGCTAATGGTAGGGTATGTGGGAGTTGTTGAGTGTGCCTTTCAATGGACGCAGAATCATACAATAACTAAGATGTTTTTTTCTCCCCCTGTGGTATATTAAAATGTAGAAGAACAATAGGGAAACATGTTCACCACGCAGTCTAAAACGTTGTGGGGCAATTACAGGAGCTGTGAATATTCCCGCTCAACATGACGCTGCTCACAGGTCCCTCCACTATGCGCTCCTGTGGTGAGACTCCTTTTACATTATACCTCTCATCTCACTGAAGGCAACTCACCGCCGGGCCACCGGAAGACCAGGGCCACTAAACCGCTTCTTGAACTCCTGCGCGCTTCATCTAAGACACAGTATGGCAGCTTAAGGCTCGGCGAAAACTCCATGGTGGTGGAGGCCAGAGGGGATTGGGGGGTAAGGGAAAAGAAATACAAAAACGTAGAAACTAATGATTATTTACTTCAACAATGCGTGAGATCTAGGAAGTCGCCATTTTACCTGCATATATTCCTTTGCCTCTTGTATGTTGCATTAAGGTAATGGCTGGCAAACCATATCCAGCAATCAAGTTAGATAATGAATTAAAGCACGTCTTTTTGACCACCTTTTTAACGTCTTATCTTCTAGTCTTTGTCTCGTCTTTTCCTTCTTTTTTCTCCCTTCGAAAAGCATCCCCCGCCACACTGAGGCGCTACCCTCCCATTCCCTTTCCCAAAGTAAACCGTAACCTGATAGAAATTCAAAGCTCCCATCATCTCTCCGTGACTCCTGGGTGAACCGACCGAATCACACGAGGCCTAGCGAAACCTAGAGGGAGGCCTGAGTCCTGCCGTCAGGTCCCGTAGATGTGAACAGAGACTCTGGAGAGACGGGAGGGGAGTCTGGAGCGCTCCGGAATAATCTTGACACTCCTCGCTGGGTATTAGACGTTGACTAGAAGATTCATCAGATTACCAGATTGGCAACCGGCTTTATTGATCCCAGGTGGGAACAGGGTAAATGTTTATAGTATATCGCTCGTGTGAAAAGTGATTCTAACACAGCAGTCAAACAGCGACGTTTCAGCCAGGGACAGAGTAAGATTCAAGGAATTCAAGTCAATGTGGCAGTGACAACAACTTGGCAAAGATTGGGAATGATGTAATAGGATAAACAAAAGGGTAATGGAGTGTTGGTAGGCTCCATGGTGACATTATATATCCCTGTAGTGTAATTACCGCGATGGTATTCCATAGATAAGGTACCATGCTAGAGTTGTCTGGTACGAAGGCCAAAAAAGGTTTTTAAGACGGCCTTCGAAAGTGAGGATATGCTTGTTGAGATTACTCAGAAGGTCGTTAGTCACACGGATTGTTGGACATATGTAAGGCTGAAAAAGAAATGCCCTTAAATCATCTTTGGTTACGGGATAAAATCTCCACCGAAGCATTTCTCAAAAGTGTCGGGAGGGCAGGAAACGGGAAATCATTCCTCTTCGCCGTGTATTGAAAAGTATGAAGCGAGAGGCAGACAACAACAGGCCCGGGTGTTGTGCTTGCTCATTAAGTCTGCCCGGAGGTAAGCCAATTGATCTGCAATTCATTCTCACAAGCGTTAAATCGATGCGGAGAGACACGAAAAGCCCCGGGTTTTTACGACTTCAGTCAAAGATTCCTGAAACGCTTTGTAACAGCAGATAATGGTAATCTGCCTTGTTTGTGACTCAGTGCCGAGCGATCAATATGGTAAAAGGGAAAAAGAAAAAAAGTCATGAGCCCTGAGAGGAAGTTGATTTGAATGAAAACAATAGAGTCTATGTTGTGAGAGAAATCATTATATATGCGTCTTGCCATGCCTTATGGGGAACAGCGGAGCCACTCTAAAATCTGAACCTTCTTCAAGATGAATGATCACAAACCTCATCCACTTAAATATTCCTCGCTAAACTAACCCTCTAATTATAGTAGAGGACCTCCATCACATATGCAAACACACAAACAAGAGTATTTCATCGCTCTAAGTACAGTATGTGACACCTGAGCGATCCATTACAGCCCGTTCCGTATTGATTGACAAAGTAGCAACATAAAGTAATTATAATTGATTCCAGATGAGACTCGGCCTGCCGTACACAGATCCTCCTCCACCTCCTTTCGCCCATCTCACTTACTGCTTGGAATCTGAATAGGGAGCTCGGGTAATTAGGTCACGCTGTTAAATTTTTAATGATCTCTGAAATCATATTCATGCTCACAGTGTGTCAGGTACACGTACAGCCAGCCTGGAGTGATACATCACCATTCTATGACATGAACAGAAGGCCCTAGCCATTTAATTGTGTGACCTTTTCGACCGAGCACCGGGTGAAGCCATCGGGAGAGAGAGGTATTTAGTGGGAAAGTGACTGAGTGATTGGGTATTGGCGAGATGTACAATGCACACGCTCGTCGTAATAAAACAGACATTTGTGTGTGTGTGTGTGTGTGTGTGTGCGCATTCAAGGTGTTTGCCAATGAGGAGCATCGGCGGTAAAGCGGTTTGATCGTGGCGTCCATTTTGCATTTTTATGAAGGTGGCGGCTTCGTCGTAGTCAAGGTTACGGGCAAAGGGTGTAATGGTCAGACTCGGAAACAAACCTGCGAACAAGGAGCTATCCCATCATTTGTCGTGATAGGCAATTGTCGTCTTTCTGATGTGGTTGGAAAAGCAACAGGAATAACTGCACGTTCTTTGACGGTGGTTTGGACGGTATGGAGCAATTGTGTTTTTTTCAGACCGATATTCCAATTGTCTATTTTAAAGTTATTTATCTTCGGTATTATTCACTATACAGTAGGCAAGCAATAAACCATTCTATAGTATGGCAAACATAAAATGTAATATAGAAACAGACATTAATAACATTCATTTGTTTAGCTTGTCTCTCACACTGGTTCATAAACCAAGAGTAACTTCAAGGCTTGCAAACATGTACTATGATCATTATGACTTAAACTTAATATTGTTACAGTAAGGAAAAAGCACTTGGAGAACGACAGTCCTAGTGAGAACATTGACATATAAATATGGATCCTACCTTTCTCCTGTCAGTTACGGGAATACAATACATCGCTCTCTCCGTCTGGTTTGTTACATTGTTCATTTTTATTGTGTGTGTCAATCTGCTAGAGGACGAAGATGGTTGATTGTTGTTGTAAGTGCAGAAAGATTATAACTTACTTTTTCATTGCTAGTATTGTGTGTGTGTACATTGATATACATTTTCTCAGCGAACATAATTATCCTTGGACAAGTACAGTACAGTGCTGGATTCCTTTTGGTCATGTGACTCAACCTGGTGCTTAATCTGTGTTATTTATTTTACCCTAAATCAAATGTATTAAGCCTTATTATACATTTGGGGGTTTTCCCTTTCCTGCAGTGTTTCAAATAGGTTTTTTCATAAATGGTCTGCAAAGACTACAATTCCAAAGTTGGACTCCTTTGCTTACTTCACCATGTAACACTTGCACTTCTATTGGCTAGCGGCCAAGACGCTAAGAAGTCAGGACATCTCCAAGCAGTTGAGCAATCACAACAGACCTGGCCAGCTAACCAATCAGAGCAGACTGGGCTCTGGTTTCAGACACAGGGTGAAAAGAGGTGCTGCAGCACAGGCAGTAGAGAGAAATAAAGAGTGCTTTGAACATTAAAGCATGCAGACGTGTCCCAGTAAAGGCGCAAAATACTAATATGAACCTGAACATGAGCGTAATGGGTTCCCTTAAAGAAAGTCGGCAGGTCAAAGCAGTCTCCGTTCATACATCAGTGCATCAAAAGACTCTACACACACCATTATAAAGCTACATATTGCATTGGGGGACATAGTGAGAAACAGACAGCGAGCTCATGCGACTTGAGAGGGAGTACCTTGTTCACCTCACACATGTAAAATCCTTCATTAGTGAGTGATTGTCTCATCCTGCGCCAGCATCTGACAGTAACGTGGGCCTGATCCCCTATAATTACCCTTCCCGTGGAAATGATTGCATCTTGAGTTTCCAAACTGGCAACTCTATTTGGACACAAGTAATCCGCTTTCTTGGCTGCGGCTGATACCTGAGCATAATCTGCCCAGTCAAGCGCCAAAGGAATGGCGGCACGCTCCCTTGAAACACAAACGACGGAGCCTCTCTCCTGTTGCACTCCGCTAATTTAGCCCATCCCGGGTTTGTGGCTTTTTGAAGCATGCATTTCTTTTTCCTTTGCTTTATCGTTGTGGGGGATTGCGCGGCTGGTGGGAAATGGAGATGTCAGAATATGTAGAGTGTGATGGGATCCACGGATAAGCTTTCTCCGTGGCGCAATCCGGAGATCAGATTAAGCCATATTCGTCCGCTGAAAAGTGGTGGGTATGGACTGGATTGTCGACTTTTAAAAAGGGGATCAATTGCATAGAAAGCTGCTAATATCGCTGCTTTCTCACATGATGCCAAAGTCCTCTGCCACCTCGCATACAATCCGACATATTTCTATTTTTTTCTCCCAATCAAACAGCAGTTTCGACTTCTATCAGCTTTGATTTCTCTCACGAGCGCATAGTATAACACGTAACATGTTCACAAGGCGGCGTATCCAGTATAGTTTTGGACAGATGTGGGTGAGATGTTTTGTTGACTTGAGACATCCTCTGGGAGTTCAATGTGTATAAGTCACAGTGCGACGTGTCTATTCATAGCCGTAATTTGACACACATCGCAACACATACAGAGGTGTGAAAGCTCAACCAGATTGTGAAAATAAATGGTGGATGTGATGTATCTGTGAAGGGGAAAGACAAAGGCCAGGATGACAAATCAACAGGGCCTAGCAAAGAGCAAATGAATAGAAATGGCACCTTAAAACAGACTTAACAACTTGGTGCTTTCCATTCATTAGCGTGCCCCTGCCGTCAATACATCATTGTGTGAGAGGCATGAAGGACAGGCAGTGACGGGATTACACCCCCGTCTAATAGCACGCCGCTGAAATTAAAATTCACAGGGAGACGATGCATCAGGGGGGAAAGCGAACGATGGCAGTTGCATGATGGAGTTGAGAAAAAAGAGTGCGGAGGATGTTCGGGCGGGGGATAAATAACAGAGGATGAAATGACTCCCATAAATAGAGGCGAAGTCGAGAAGGCCATTAGACGCGATGCAGCCAACATGACAAGGCAATGATGCTGGGTAAATACCCGCTATTTATTCATTTAAATATCGCTCAGCTGGCTGAAATAATCATGATGAACAACCGCCGCCATGGCAGAAGATTAAGGGGCCAAATAACATGCGATGATAGGGAAAAACAATTTTGTGCAGTGGGGGGAAACAGCATTTGACACAGACTATTGTAGCTGCACTTGGCAGCAACAGCATAACTGATTTCATTTTCGTCCCCGGGAATCAGGAGGGACTAACGCGATCAGCCTTTCACAGCCTGTTTATGTATTTATGTATTTATCTATTTACATTACCAAGGGAGTTGTGGTGAAAGCGTGGTTGTCATGTTTGCAGAATCCCTATTTGCTAATAAGGCTAAGCCGCTTCTCGTGAGCCTGGAGCCACGGAGCTAAGCTTTCCTACTCTGTCTGACTATCTACAGTCAAAAGAAAATCAATTGACTAATAAGAGAGGGCGTCACAGTATCAATATTTGTTTGTTTCTGGATGGAGACAAGGAGGCGAGTGAGCTTGAAAAGTCCAGAGAAAGTATGACCTTTGGGAACTCAAATCCTAATGTGATGGGAGATCAGTTTCTGCAGATATTCAGAGAAGACAATGAAAGGCTTTCGACCTGGCTCTCGGAGGCACGCGTCCCCAGAAGTTCATGTTCTAAGGCCGACACTGGGAGACAACCGAAGCTTCTCCATCTGCAGCTGCGTGTGTGTGTGTGTGTGCGTGCGTGTGTGTCGACACTGGTATGTTGAGCAGATAAAGCAGAGACACACACACACGGGGACGACTTCTGGTGAGACTTCTTACTTTATGATTTGATGTCTCAAGGCATCCGAGGTCACTAATAAGAATGTGTTTATGCAGAGAGTGCGAGTATCTTTGACTTCATCCCCCCCCCCCCCCTTCTCTCTGTTTTTAATTATTTACAGTTTCTGAGGAAAAAGAGAGAAATAAGTAGTCGAGCTTTTGGACATTCCTGATGCTGTGCTGCACTTTCCCTCAGAAACTTCATGCATATTTAAAGTTAATAAAGCATATTCCTTACCTTTTATCCAGGGCTTTTTAATGCAGGGCATAACACGGGCATAAAGTAAGTGTGTGTGTGTGTGTGTGTGTGTGTGTGTGTGTGTGTTTGTGTGTGTGTGTGGTCTAGCATTACTATACTTGTGGGGACCTACATCTGTTTACATAGTCAAGTGTGGGGACTCGCCTCCCTTATGGGGACAAAATTGAGGTCCCCATAAGGGGGATCATTAATTTTAGGGTGAAGACTTGGTTAGGTTTAGGATTAGGGTAAGGGTAAGGTTAAGGGTAAGGGGTTAGGGTTAGGCATGTGTTGGTTATGGTTAAGGTTAGGATAAGTCTCTAGGAAATGCATGTAAGTCAATGTAGTGTCCCCTGAAGTGATGTATACATGGTGTGTGTGTGTGTGTGTGTGTGTGTGTGTGTGTGTGTGTGTGTGTGTGTGTGTGTGTGTCCAATCTGCTCTCCTCAATAAGCCAACTCTCAGAAAGACACATGATATTCATGATTAGCACCAACAACGACAGCACATTCCTCCCTGATTGTAGGACCTCAGACATCATCTTGGACAGTAAGGCTACACATACAGACAAGTCACTTCTTCTTCTCTGCCCGTGCATAAGTGTCAAAATAATGTTCCAGTGGAACATCATGAATAAATGAAGCAGTTGTGATTAACATTGGGATGGTGTATTTAACGGCGGCAATGATAAGCTAAAAACCAGACAAACTTCTCATTGTGTGTCGTCTTTCAGAAGGCTGTATAATGTATTTATGTAATTACTATTTAACAGGGACAGTGCATATTAAAAAGCACCGCAATAAATGCACCAAGGATCTATTTTGTATCCATGGTCCCGGGATACGATCACACTAAATATAGAATATAAGACAATAATATTGAAATGACAAAGTTGTCGCGAGCAATAATAAAAAGAGGAGTATATAGAAGATGCAACACAGAAGCATATGATAAAAGACATTGGGGAATATTGATGTCAATAAAGCGAATAAGACAACATTTTAGACACTAATCAAACGCATGAGCAGTATCATTTCTGGCGCAATGGATTTCCAAGTGCAGGTGGTAGATCCGACACAGTAATCAATAAGCCAATTAGTAGGGCTGTAAGAAAATATCAATACACTTGATTATCGCAATGTTATGTTTCGTGATGTGTATGGATTTTTGATAAATAGTTTAAATGCAAAGATTCATAGCAGGCACTGGCTCAGATGTTACAGGGGACTTTGATGAATGCACTGTTTGAACTTTTGTTTTTAGGGGAGCAGGTTTTAACACCATTCAAATATCTGTATCTACTGTATGTGTGTGGCGCAGTGGGTTGTGCGTTGGCGCAGTGGGTTGTGCGTTGGTGTTCGGATCAGGGTTCAGGTTCAAACCCCACTGCAGTCAGCATGTCGTTGTGTCCCTGAGACACTTCACCCCAAATTGCTCCTGTGGGGATTGTCTACAGTATTGAGTATGTAAGTCGCTGTGGATAAAAGCGTCTAACAAGTGACATGTAACGTAATATCTTAACATGTCACCTTGCCTTCAGTATCACAACATATTGAATCCCAATCCTGAAACATCTCATATGGCAAGTTTATCAGTAAGAAAAACACTGCTTTACGATTGGTCATTCGATTGGCATCTTGATAATCAATTATCTTCTTAAATAATGTATACCATGTGTCAAGGTCAAGATTCTCATCGATGAGTTGCTGAACTGGCCGAAAACTGAATGTGTTGTGGGACTTTCGATTGAACAAACAAGTCATTTCGAAAGACAAGACGGATATGAAACGGCCCACTAGTCTATGTTCTTTGTGGAGTCTGATTGGTATGGACATGGCCAACATTATCAGCTGAATGCATCCCAAGTTTTTTTCAGTTTTCAATTTTCGATGTGGGATATTGTCGAGTCTCAAACCAAGTCCAGCTGGAGTGCTTTGTTCCTGAGCAGGTACATGTGCATGTCTGAGCGGTCTGGTCAAAGCGAGGTGTGTGAGAGTGTAGGAGGGTGGAGGGGTGTCTGCTGTGAACAAAAGGCTGCTGGATGGAGGATTTGGAGGGAAGTCTTGACTGGGGATCCTCATAAATCACTGGCCGAGCTGCTGGATTCTGACAAGCGTGTATAGCTTTATCTGCTGCTGCTGTTCGCACTCGTGCCGCCTGCCTGTCCGGCTCCTGCTTATGCATATCCTCTCCTCTCTTTGGATAGCCCCCCTCCCTCTCTTCCCTCCTGTGTTGTCCTACGTATTTGTGTAACTTTTCTCCCTCTGATTCCCCTCCACTGAGGCCTTGCCAAGAAATCAGCCTCCCTTCGACCCTCTTTTCCTTCTCTGACCCGCTTAATTGATTCTGCTGGGGCAAAAAAAGAGAACTTCTTGATGCTGCCCTTTGATATGTGCGATATTTAAGAAGGGTTCATATGTATAGGGTTAATCCTTGAGGAGGGAGATGTGTGAAATGTCCATGAAGAACTGACCGATCAGATGAGATGAAATGAAATAAAACGAGAGTTGGAGGGAGCGGCACCAGCCTCTCTCTGTGGGATGTTGCTGCGTTCGCATACCCAAAACCAAATCGGGGAATGAAATACACTTTTGAAGAATTTAGTTTTGCTTTAAAATCTTAAATCCAACTTTCCACAGACCACCTGGGAGACTTGTTTCTTTTTATGAAGGACATGAGAAAGTTAAAAGGAGTGATGGTAGGGATTCCAGTTGTGGCGATTCCAAAAGTAAAAATGCATTTCATATACATATGCCATTTACCTTCTGGTGCATATGTAGGCACTGTGTGTGTGGACGCCCACGCACATGTATGGATAGTCTGGGTGCTGACAGAGCGAGGGAGAGCATGCTCAGAGGCTGGTGCGTGGAGGCTTGTGGGGCTGCGGCCCAGCATATTCATAAATCAGGCCTTTCAGGGAGCTGTCAGAGGCTCCATAATGAGGGTCATTACTCAGGCAGGGTGTCAGAGCTACTATCACAGGGACCCGTCCCTGGAAATCACATTCACTCTGCTCCTTGTTAAATAAACAGTGCAGTATACAAAATGGCAAACAAGCTGAGGGTCAATCTGATGCAGTGCGGGGCCAGGCAGGCCTCCAGAGTAATTTACCCTCAGGGAATACCTCTCGGCTGGGGAGACGGATTATAGAAAGCCCCTCGAAAAAGATTAATGGAAATAAAAACAGGGAAAAGAAGCAGAGAAGAAGAAAAGAAAGTGAGAGGGGTGAGGAATTTGGAGAGGGAAGATGGACAGAAAATGTTGCAGTCAGTCAAGGAACAAAATGTACCCGTTACCTCCCCCCAATGCATATCCTCCAGCATGTGCTTCTTTACACAAAGTACACGTCTGACTTTACTTCAAATCCAATTTTGTCAGAGGCAGTTTTTGCTGACATGAGGAAGTGGCACCTGTGGTTGGTCTGAGCTCACAGGGCTGATGTAATGGCCTAGTAATAACAGTGTCTGAATCTGTTATCAAATATTCATTCCTTTATGGCCTTGCTAATATATAACACGGCTTTATTAATTTGGGGCGGTGGCGGTGCGGCTTGGCGGGTAATGGCAGATCAGAGAGTACAGATAAAGAAGATGGACGTCTGAATATTCTCCGTGGTGTGAAAGGAGGTTCCCCTACTCTGTGTCTCCTATCAAACCTTTGTTTTAACTTTATTATTTTTAATTATCCTCGTTTTACAATAGTGGTCATGTTGGCAAGTTATTCGTAGGACTTTCACTCGCGTCAAAACAGACTCACCTTAATGCTCCAGCAGAGAGCCATGAGTATACCTGTAATAGTGGTTGTAATATACGATATCATATCTCTGTGAGAGGGCATGCCCTGTATACACACTAGTGCACACCGGGTTGGCAAAGAACATGCTTAATTCATATATGTATATTTAAATTAACAAGGAGAAAATTAAGGAAAAAGAAGATTCATTTTGAATAGGGCATGTCAATCAAAACAAGGAATCATTTAAAAATATATATTAAAACCACATTTTATATTGTGATATGTACTGGAAATGACATACAATAAAGCCAACAGAAAGTATGAAACTTCACCATGTATAGCCAACTGCCACCTTATTAAGGTTTTTGTGGTGAAATCATGACGTACGGTAAGTATAGATAACTACTTTACGCGTTCCTTATCTCAAGAATAAATAGATAAACAAGAATAAATAGTTCAGTTAAAAATGTAACGGCAGGTGCACTACGCAGCGCCGTTGTCTAAGCGTAAAGTTAGGACATTGCAATAAAAGGAACATTAAATCTAACGGATGCTTGCTCACTAATTACACAAGTGTTCCGACCCATTTTTGATTTGTGCCCAATGTCCACAGACTACAAAACTGTGCTTTGCAATATTCAAGTTCCCCAAAATGTTATCCAGTTTGTGATCAATGAAGTACATCTAATCTAATGTATGCAACATAATCTCTCTTTCTTAATATCCTCACTCAAGAAGATGCAAATTAGCGATAATGTTATATATTCCTCTCACTTCTTTGTTCGCTGTATAAGAAAACTCACTTGGGGTCTGTTCAAGGACAAAACCCCGAATGCTTCCTCCAGTAGCGTGGGCGGATGTGCCCGGTTCTCTGTTCTCCCCGCTAACCAAACAGCTAGAAGTGCTGCTTTTTTCACCCACTGATTTTCAGCTCACCTACCTGAAGGCAAAAAGATTAATCTTTTACATCTATGAGTTTTAGACAGGCGCTCATGCTGTGCCAGACACTGCTAACGCAGCCAGCCCTTACGCAACGCCGATTAATGATTTTGTCATGTTGGTGACGGGGGGGTACTGCGTCGGTGTACTTTTAAAAAGGCACAACTGCCATTGTAATTTGCGGCCATCTGTTTCAGGGCTGCAGTTGAGAGGGGGAGAGGGATGGAGGGAAGTGAAGCTGTGAGGAAGACGGTAGCCGTGTGATGATGCGTTTGTGCGACGAGCTAACGCAGAGTGCACACTGGCTGCCATGTCTTGGGGACATGCAGGGAACATGTGTTGTCTTGGAGCCCCAGGGCTGACATTGAAGATGAGGGAAGACGGTACTTCAAGGCAACGGTTTTCCCTGAAGTGAGGCTGCCACAGCCTGTACGGCTCTGAGTATTGACGAGTCTCCCGTGGACCACCAAATGTTGAGACGTACACACAAATGTAAAGGGGGCGACACGCGTGACCGACTGAGATTCCCCCAGACTGGAAAGAGAACAGGACTTCCTCCTCCGCCCCGAAAACCTGGATCATTTCACGAGCTTAGCCTGGAGGAGATGCATAATCACACGTTGCTTTACACACACCTGCGGCTGTGCTCGTAGCTCTATCTGCACTCTGCGGTACGCCGCGGAGCTGAGGCCGGGGAATGCTAAAGACTTTACGTTTCAGTGCAAACAACATGCTACCACCGCCGTGATCGGTGCGGTGTAATTACTGCAAAGACAATCTTAATGCTTCTGTAACCGCACATGTGCACTTCTGCCATTTAAAAAAAGTCTTCTTCACTGTTTTCCACTTCCCTAACAGCCGTACATGCACGCCTAATCACTATACCCTGACATCGCTCATTATTTTTTGATTTTGATTTTGATATACTTTATAATCCCCGTGGGGAAATTGTTTCTCTGCATTTGACCCATCCTAGTGTTAGGAGCAGTGTGCTGCCATTTTGAACGGCGCCCGGGGAGCAGTGTGGGGAACGGTGCCTTGCTCAGGGACACCTCGGTAGCACTTGGTCTTGCCGGGACTTGAACTGGTGACCTTCCACTTGCCAAGCCAAGTCCCTATGGACTTCGCCACCACCGCCCTATGTTTAATACAATCCATGTTTCATATACTACTTTGAGTGCATATGCTGCGCACTTCAAAGGGAACTAATCAACCTGCCACGCTGTACTGCAAGAGTCAGTAGGCCCCAGCTAATCTTAAGGTATAACCTGATGTAGCTAAATGCAACAGAAAAGTTTCAACTTTTAAAAAGCGCTGGAGGAACTTATTTAAAGCAGCAGCAGTGTGTACGTTCCGTCTAATGCCTATTCTATTCCTCCGTGAGTCTTAAAACACTTCACACTCAAATGCAGGGCCCGCACCTTGATGGCTGGCTGAGAGCGACACGATAATTGACCCAGCTTAATATCGCTGAGGTGTTTGTATGAGAGCGGAGCGAGGGCCTTCATTAGGGGCCTTTGTAGCGGAGGGCCTAAGTGTCTTGCTCCATTCTTCCTCTCGGCTGTATGCGGGCCGATGATGAATGGCTGTAGAGATGGACTGCTGCCGAGGGAGAGTGCCTGACGGGCCCCGGCAAAGCCTTGGATGATGAATAATGACTCTGTAGCCATGTCCCCACAGGAAGCCCCTCAGACGCCGGCCGGCTCGTCTACAAAGGAAATCCGGGTTGACACGCTCCCCTTAACCAGCGACCGAACCCCATCACGGCTAGGTGTGGCTGGGGAGGCTTCGGAGACATCACCTGCTTGAGACAGGATTCATCATCTCATCAAAAGCTGGGGCACCGACTGAAGTAGAAGTACAAAGAAGTACGTTCTTTAGCAATGAGGAAGAAGACGTCTCAGCAAAAAAAAGGGCAGGATTTAAAGGTCCCCTATTTGACTGTTTTTCAATATATTATAGTTCTCAGATATATACAGAACATGAAGTGAAGTGTTTGGCTCCAAACACCAAACAGATCAATGCAGCATTACCCATAATCCCCTCTGTTTCAGCCCGGTTTCAAAAGTGCTGATTCTCTGTCTGTTACTTTAGATGAAGATAAGGAGCCCCTCCCCACGCCCCTCTGAGAGACATTTGGTTACAAAGAACTCAAAGGTGCTCTAGGAGGAGATTCAGGTGATAAGGTGGGGGGGGGGGGGGGGGTTACCTTGGTTACACAAGCCCAAAAAACGTTATGACATCATAAAGTGGCCAAAAATCTCATCAGCTCATTTTCAGACAGGTTTTTATAGAAATGGATCAAAAAGAGAGAGAATCTTTGTTCCTGAAACTTTCAGAGTCTCTTTACACAGAGGGGACACATGTTGATGTAGAAGAGACATGAAGAAGAGGGGACACATGTTGATGTAGAAGAGACACAAAGAAGAGGGGACACATGTTGATGTAGAAGAGACATGAATAAGAGGGGACACATGTTGATGTAGAAGAGACATGAAGAAGAGGGGACACATGTTGATGTAGAAGAGACGTGAAGAAGAGGGGACACATGTTGATGTAGAAGAGACATGAAGAAGAGGGGACACATGTTGATGTAGAAGAGACATGAAGGAGAGGGGACACATGTTGATGTAGAAGAGACATGAAGAAGAGGGGACACATGTTGATGTAGAAGAGACATGAAGAAGAGGGGACACATGTTGATGTAGAAGAGACATGAAGAAGAGGGGACACATGTTGATGTAGAAGAGACATGAAGGAGAGGGGACACATGTTGATGTGGAAGAGACATGGAGAAGAGGGGACACATGTTGATGTAGAAGAGACGTGAAGAAGAGGGGACACATGTTGATGTAGAAGAGATGTGAAGAAGAGGGGACACGTGTTGATGTAGAAGAGACATGAAGAAGAGGGGACACATGTTGATGTAGAAGAGACATGAAGAAGAGGGGACACATGTTGATGTAGAAGAGACATGAAGGAGAGGGGACACATGTTGATGTGGAAGAGACATGGAGAAGAGGGGACACATGTTGATGTAGAAGAGACATGAAGAAGAGGGGACACATGTTGATGTAGAAGAGACATGGAGAAGAGGGGACACATGTTGATGTAGAAGAGACAGGAAGAAGAGGGGACACATGTTGATGTAGAAGAGACATGGAGAAGAGGGGACACATGTTGATGTAGAAGAGACATGGAGAAGAGGGGACACATGTTGATGTAGAAGAGACAGGAAGAAGAGGGGACACATGTTGATGTAGAAGAGACATGGAGAAGAGGGGACACATGTTGATGTAGAAGAGACATGGAGAAGAGGGGACACATGTTGATGTAGAAGAGACATGGAGAAGAGGGGACACATGTTGATGTAGAAGAGACATGGAGAAGAGGGGACACATGTTGATGTAGAAGAGACATGAAGAAGAGGGGACACATGTTGATGTAGAAGAGACATGAAGAAGAGGGGACACATGTTGATGTAGAAGAGACATGGAGAAGAGGGGACACATGTTGATGTAGAAGAGACATGAAGAAGAGGGGACACATGTTGATGTAGAAGAGACATGGAGAAGAGGGGACACATGTTGATGTAGAAGAGACATGAAAAAGTACATTTTGCATGATAGGTCCCCTTTAAAAAAAAAAGGTAAAGAGGCAGAGGAGGAAACGGGCATCGAGGTAAAGGAGGAAAAATCACAGAGCCCGTTTGCAAATTACCTTTGACTGCTCAACAAGGAGCGCGTGTTGACACGGGAGAGGCATGATCCGATTTACTGACACAGGCAAAGGATGGAAAAGAGAGCAAGCGGAGAGGCACGCGAGACAAAACAAATTCAATCATCGTTCCCATCAAGAAGACAGAACCTTAGCCTGTCCTCCGCTAAAGACCCCCCGGCTTAAATCAATTGCAAACAAACCTGATTCTGCGACGACACACGGGGGGAATAAACAGTAGCTTTCAATTGAATTCCGCCCCGCGCCCTGGGAGAGGGAAACTTTCATCCATCACTTTCATGTGCCTCGCGAGGCCGTCGTAACTCGGAGCGCGTGGAATCGGTGACAGCAACGAACGGTGAAGATGTCTCAACAAGCATCTCCGCTCACACAGCCGACGTGTTTACAGCTGCTTCTCCTGACTGACAGCGGCACTGAATGCATACGTGGCGCCATCAAGTGTGCTTCGTTGTCAGGGTGGAGGTGAAGGGGTTACATCAGGGGGGTCAAACTCCATTTCATCGCGGGCCACATTCGCATCAAGGTTGCACTCAAAGGACCGGTTGTAACTATATAAATATATAATATATATAAAATAATGTATCATATTACATTATTGCCTCTGAATTGGATTATTATCGGATAGGATAATAACTTAGTAATTAACTACGTCTGAAAGCAGAAGTCCAGGGCAAATAATTGCAAGTCTCTTCAGTGTCACAAAACGAGATGCATTGTGGGACATGTAGTTTATGGGCAACCTGCTTCTGTAAAGCGGAAAGTAACCGTATAATAAACGTATTATATTCTTTGCAAGCTCTTGCGGGGCCACATAAAATGAAGTCGCGGGCCGGATTTGGCCCCCGGGCCTTGAGTTTGACACCCCTGGTTTACATCAACCCTCTTTTAAGTCTTTCACACAGTGTACATCTGACGGGGAGCAGGGTACTGCATTTCTGTCACTGTAGTCTATTTCTGCAAAAGCATCCAACGTGTGTTTAGTGAAATAGTTTACATTTTTGCAAGACTTTTAAGAAAAGATACATTGTTAATTGTTCGCGGTATAAAGTGTATACATAATCAATGACTTAAAGCACGTTTTTCTTTTGTCTTTGTCCAACTTTTAGGCTGCAATCTCTGCCGTGTAAAAACTTTAATCCTTTTTTCAAACTTCAAAACACTTTTTTTTTTTATTATCCCTGGTCGGACAAAATGAGTCAACTCTGTCACAACTGGATAAGCGCAGTAATAGTTGTTTGTGTTTCCGGAGCTTCAGGGGCCCCTCTGCAGCACACATCCAGAACCCTGCCTCCATGCATTGTGTCAGGGTAGTTGGTCCCTCCATCTCCCGATGCAGCAGCCGCTTTAATATGCTGAAGAGTGTGTGTAAGTGGTGTGTGTGAGCGAAAAGTGGGTTTAAGCGGAAGTTTGCGTGTGGGCTTTGCACAGGTGTGTAGATGTGTGTGCACGAGTACAACTTCTCCATGCCCCCCCTCCCTCTTCATGACTCACTCCGACCACTTCCCCTCCACTTCCTGTCATTAAGACACACTCTTCCCCTTCCCTCCTTCAAAAATATTCTCAGCAGTTTTTTGTCAATCCAGTAATAATTCAATTGAGCAGGACTGGCCGGGTGGGGACTGCCATTAGCTCGGAGGAGGTGATTTAAGATTGATGACTTGTGTCCCCCGGGAGTCGGTGCCTTGTCTTTTGGGGAGGGGGCGGGGGGTTTGAGAGCTCGCCGGTGGCCGCGGCTCTTCGGCTGCACCGGGCGTGGGAGTCGTCGAGCGAATTAAGGTTCCGAATTGATTTCCTCCAAATTTGAGCTGACTAATGTGACAAGTGGCAGCTGTGAGCGCCTCAGCGCCGCAGCCCGGCTGTCTCCTCCGGGCTCCTCACTGTGACACTCTGCGGAGGGAAAGAGCTGCAACGCTGTTCCTGCAGGTACACACACACACACACACACACACACACACACACACACACCACACACACACACACACACACACACACACACACACACACACACACACACACACACACACACACACACACACACACACACACACACACACACACACACACACACACACACACACACACACACACACACACACACACACACACACACACACACACACACACACCACTCCGCCCCTATGACACAGTGTTGCGCGGAGCTGCTCACCCATCAAACTCACGTCGGTGACACAAATTACAGCCGAGGAGTGGATGAGGAGAACGTTGCTTGGCCTTGACACCCACACAGCTGCAGCACTGATGTGTGCACACACACACACACACACACACACACACACACACACACACACACACACACACACACACACACACACACACACACACACACACACACACACACACACACACACACACACACACACACACACACACACACACACACACACACACACACACACACACACACACACACACACACACACACACACACACGGAACAGGTCAATATGATGACACTGGTGAATAATTCAAGAGGAAGCTGAGAGTGAAAGAGAGCGCATAGTGAACAGAAGGAATTGAGAGCGATAGCTGATATATACAGTAAATAAAAAAAGAGTGGAGGGAAGCATCCCCGTGAATGCATACTGTACGTAATGTGTTTCTTTATAAATCGTACACCTTGTGGCAGACCTGTATACCTTCATGAGAATGTTTTATTCAGAAGGGCGCTGCGAAAGGTAAAGACCCATTAATCCATGACTGTAGTTTTGTTTCCCTGCATAAGGACAACCTTTGTATTACACATGCCTTCTTCAAAAGCACGGGGACATGTACTCCAGGCAAACCGCACTTCCTTCCCCCGAAACAGACTAACGGGTAGCTGACGTGTTTGTTTTTCAACTGCTCCCCGTCTCACGCTCCGAAAGTCACCCCTCAGCCCGCTGACAGGTTATAGACAGCTTAGAGGAACAGTGAGCAAACACTGTCTTTATTTTGAAGAAACAAAAAAAAATGTGCAGCCCTTGACGAGTCAACGTTGGAATTGGTTTCACGCATGAATGCAGCCTTTAAGACAAAAGCACCTCAGGAGATAATTACAGTGTCAAGCATACCCTGCCAAGTGCCTGACGATTGCCCAATATTTAGCTTTAATTAAATCAAAGCAGAAATGTAATTTCTCCTGAGTGAACTCCACACAGAGTGGATTCCCAGAAACACACAACATGGCTGAGTAACGCGTTCCCTTTGTCCCCGTCACATTGCCTATACTTGTTATGGCCCCAAACCCTCCGCTTCCTGGAGGTTAGACCCTCTCTCCGATTCCTCACAGGTAGAGAAAAAGGCGTCTTGTCGTGGTGGCATATCGCCTGGTGCGTTTAGATGTGTGGAAAACAGCTGCAAATTAGCTGTAAACAATTGGAAATTGTGTCCGGAAGCTTTTCAGAGGGGATTGGTGTTGAGATGCCACGCACTGGGATGCGTCTGTTTCTGGGTTTTCAACCAAAGTCATTTGCTTTGTTTGAAGTCTTAAAGCTCCTGCTTTGTAAAGTGTGTTTTAACATATCCGAGTAATTTCACTTTCATAACAGAAGCTGCTTTGTCATTTGTGACGCCCAAACAAAGCGCCTTCACACTGAGGTACTGGGAGGGACAATTATGAGCTGCAATGATTTATACAAAGTCGACTTTCTTTGTCCCTTTAAAATGTGAAAATGATCACAAACATTATTTGTACTTAAATCACACGCTTGATGAAGTGAGATGTCTTTATGATCAACATTAACGATGCAGTTAAGAAGTCTGGTGCGCCCCATGGGGCTTCATTTCGGAAAGATATCTACAATAGTTCACAGTGAGCGACAACAACGTGATGACGTCACTTCACAAGGCACACAAGACACTTATGGTGAAGTGACGTCACCCCTTGCTCTATTGATGAAGCTACGATGCAAGTGTATTCTTAAGTAAGAGGATTATTGATCTTCATGTGTTCTTCACTTCCTTTATTGACTTCACCAAATGTACGGCAATGGACCGTAGAATTAGTCGTTTCTAGCAGTTCATTTCTGAAATAGGGTTGCCGGTGGAAGGGGAGGGCCTCTCTGTTGAATACCTCCGACTACCTGGAGCGTTTAAACTCTTAGTAAACGTGTGTGTGCGAGTGGACGTGTTTCTTTCCCCGGAACCAGGGAATTAAAACCATCGTCTGTCTGTTTGGACTGCAGTACGCACCCCGTGGATGACAAAAGGTCAACACAAAATTAATACGGGCATTAATATTCCTAATGCTAACTCGCAGCGCTCTGTGTGTCAAAGTTTCGAGTGAGGTCTGCACGAAGTTTAATAAGACTTCTCTGCGTGTGATCTGTGCTCGGCACCTGGCAAAGTTCAACACACGAGCGCGAGCCAATGCAGGTGTAAGCGTGAGCGCACACACTATGACACACACACATTGTGAAATATGCTGTTTAAGTGAATGTTATGAATATCTTTGAAGCTACCGATCAGCACAGAGTGTCGCGGTGCAGAGGGGGCTGTGGGGTTTAATTGATTGTAAAACTGTTTAAAAAGTGCCTGAAGTGCAAAAAGACTGAAAGGTTGTGTCGAGTGTTAAGGGATGTAATTACGGCGATGATGTGAGGAAGGATTTGACTCCACAAATTCCTTTAAAGTGTCGAACACTGTGTGTAAACATTACGGCTGAAAATACAGAAAGCAAAGAGAGACGAGTAAAAGTGCTACTGGAGAACACAATCATTTCTGTGTCGTGCTTTGTATCAGATGGATTTCATTCACGACAAAAACGGCCGTTCATTTGAAAAGACGGCGGCAAAATAGGAGATGTATGGCTGAAAAGAAAGCCGTTTATGTTTGTGTTCATGTTCAACGCACTCGACTATTCCCCATCTGTTGGGCTCTACCTGGTGTTATTAATGCGGGGCCTTGTTTAGGAACGCACAGCCGCACATATGCCTAATTAATCCAGCCGACAATTAGATATTGTTCTATTGCAGCTGAGCGCAATTAGCACGTGGCGGTCTGCATATGCCAGCGACGGCACAGATTAGGCAGAGATGCTTGTTAAAATCTCCTACCTGAGGCCAATTGAGCAGCACTCCACCTAATGATGCTGTAAATGTTGTTGATGGAGAAATAATCCTCTTTTCTTTTCTTAAGCAGCGCCTTTGGAGTCTGGAAACCTGGTTGCCTCCATAACAACGTACTTCATTAGCATTCCCTGATTACCTTCCGCTATTGTCTGTAGCGTAAAAACACAGAGATAGGAATGATATCCCCTTGAAATCCACAACCCTACAAGAAAACCTCAAAGTTATAGATGCAACTTTTCTTCCAAGTGTGATCGAAAAAAAGTGTTACAGTGAAGCGGTCATATCCAATATGCTCTTCACTGACTCTTATGATAGTCTATGGGTATTAAAAAAAAAAAAAAAAAAAAAAAAATCCCATTATTTTTTCCTCACCGAGAGGCTACGGTCCTGTGACATGTGTTGGAGGCCCCATTTGTGAGGCCTCAAGACGAAAAAAGTAAAGGCAGGAGCTAAGCAGCGATGCCTCACACCCTGATCAGGCTTGGCTGGACTGTGTTTTTTTTGCCACAGCAGTTGCCTGGGTGACGCTTCACAGACCGCGCTGACCTTCCACAATTTCCAACCGTCAATCTAAATGGGAGCCCCTTATCTCATCTTCTCCCCCACTCACACCCCCGTCTTTGTAGATGTGCACATCTTTTTATTCTAAATCCAGTCATTATTGTTCCTCTCCACTGGCCAGCAGGAAAAGCCCTGCTGAAGTTGGAGAGTTAATTGAGCGTGTCTCTCTCACTGCTGGCTCTGTAGCGACGGCTCCACTGTCTGGCTGCTCTTCGTGCCGGCGAGCCTCTTTCTGCTCGATGTATTTGCCTAGATTGCCGATGCAGAGCCCGGCCGAGGATGTCTTGTCTGCCGGACTTCACTTGAGCATTCATGTCTCGGCCGCGGCAGCATCCGCTCATTACGGAGAGAGAAGTGTCAGAACCGGAGAAACCAGACGGCTAAGACTCCTCTAATGTAATCTGGACATAGAACTTTTTCCTCCTTAATGATATGATAGCTTGACTTCATTTGAACCGGTGCCCTGTCAGGCCTAACAGCTTGAAGTTACAGGACCACGGAGCTCCACGCATTGCAGGATAGAGAAGCCAGCCTAAAGTGCTTCACTATGCAAGTCTGTTGTACTTTTATGGTAGAAAATCTCATAATCTAAGCACAGGCCATCGAAAGAAGTGGTACAATGTTACCTAGGCAACAATTAAACACACAGTGAACACAGTGATATATCTCTCAGAAAGATGTAAAGCCTAATCTGAAATGTTTTCTCCTCCTTGGGGGAACAAAAGGTGAAGTCAGTTATCTTCTATTATTTGGTTTAAAACATTCCCAGCAGTATCCAACATCTCTGCCTATTTGATTCACTTTGAGCATGTCTCTCTCCTGGATGCATTCATCCTCCCTAAACTCCTGAGTTGGAGTGGTTCGCCTCAGGCAGAGGAAGCAATAATGTGAACCCTGGAGAGCTATTCAGAGTGAAGAGGAGAGTGGAGAGGAGCCTCCTCCACTGTTCTCCTCCAGCGGGCCGTTTGGGAGGCTAAACGGCGCCGATATCCCTTATTAAACCATCTGGCTGATGCTAATTAGATTATCAGAGATAAAGAGAAGGAGTTTTCTTTGTACATTTTAATGAGATAATGTGTCAGGCAATTGCGAGGAGAAGCGTTATTTTCCGAGTGCAAAGACTTTCCAGGTGAAAGTGTATAAGAATGAACAGATGCATGTGAATGATTAATAGCGCTTATCTGGAAACATCTTGCCGACATAAGAGAAAAAAAGATTAAGAAAGTAAAAGTGTAGGTCTTGTAGTCGCTTCCGTGCTACATGTGGATGAAAACAGGCCACCCAAGGTTTCAAAGACCATCTGGACACTTGATTGGCAGGTGCTTTATGGCATTTGATCAAACCAATCTGATCCCATTGGTTTATTCTTGTAATATCTTGGAGTTAATTGCTGAATTAGACCAGCAGGCACATTTGGCTTCCAGGCTAAGGATAGTCTTGGAAGCTCTTGCCGCTAATGAGAGTGAGGAGGGGGACTATTGATTAGGCGTGTCACAAGAGAAGAACATAAAAGTACACATTCAATAAAGGACTTCATATCTCGTTCGGCTAGTGTAAAGGTTAAGTGCTGGAGAATATCGCCAGGATCAATAATCGTCTTCAACTTCCCGTATGGCCCGATATCACTGCTGTTCAGCCCCCAAACACTAACAGACCTCATATATGAAATGACACATCGGAGGCTTATGGCACTGTGTGAAAAACCGATTTAAAACAAACAGGAGTCGTACGGTACGTGTTACACTACGAGGAGCTGAAATGAAGATAACGTCGTTGCAAGCCATCAACACATTTTAACAGCCGCAATTGGAGCTTATTAAGATTTAATAGCCTACGTACACAGCCGCTGCGTCTTCCCCTCGTACAATAAATAACAAACTCAATTTCCCTATGGTAATGAAAAGAGAGAGGCTCCTTAAGCAAGACAAATGAAGGGTTTGCAGCACCGAGTAACAACATTAGCTGGCTAATTAAACAACAATGGAGGATGCCGCTGACTCTCGCCATAATTATGCAATGTGGTTTAATGAAAAAGGTTAACTGCGCAGAAGAAATACGAAGCTCAGAGTCTCCCCCCTGCCAGGAGAGGATGGCTCCCAACAACACAGCTCCTCCCATTTGTCTCCCTCTTATCGAGGCGGAGCGATATGCATTTTCTGCAGCCGCATTGTCTCTTCCTGATGGCAACTCTATCCACTTCACAGATGAATGCACGGTGAAATGGAGAGAGCAGCGGTATTATGTGGCCCACAGTGTTGCTGGGGTGACTGCAGTGCTCACAGAGGCACAGCTAACTGTCACTCGAAAAGAGGAGAGGAGAGAAAATGTACATATAGAAGAAGTTACTTGTTCAGCGATCAAGATCAGTGTTCAGTGAGTGTGAGATGTGTTTTGTAGCGCCACTAGCGCCCCACTGCTGAGCTCCAGGCTGGGGCCCATGTCTGGTGATGCTTTTCTGGGGGCCATTTCAAACACCAGAACCCATGGTGAAAAGTCATGTTTTTCACGCTTGATGTTCATGTCAGAAAATGTCACTGTATTATACTGTGCAGTGCATTGTCTTCCCTCACTTATATTCCCTACCGAGTGCCTCATAACGTGCAATTACGTAACTACCACTACGGGTGTTTGCACTACTTAAAGGTGGGGTAGGTAATTGTGGAGAAACCAGCTCGAGATCGCTAGAATTAGAAAATACACAGCCGGAACAAATCTGCCACTTCCTTACAGAGCCCCTCCTCCAACACACACGAACGCGCACATGACCAATGAGGGCACGAGATCAGTTTGTGCCCAGGTGGAAGGCTGACAGGCAGGTAGGCCATCCAGTTACTTTAGCCGGCTCAGATGATTGGTTGTACTTTTTACAGTATTACGGTTTTATTATTATTGTGCTGCTATGTTTATTGTATTTTTTGTAACTGAAACTTCGGAAAGAATAAAGTCCTATCTTATCTTATCATGAATTAAATACATGTTATCATTTTATAATCACACGTGAACTGCATCGATATAACCTTAATCTATAGAAATGACCATAACTACAGTAAGTGAATGTTCATGTCAGCAGCAAAGATGTGTACTTAATTTATGATTTGGCTAACAACAGACAACTATGCTAATGTCGTTAGCAAACTAACGATAACAACAGTACAACAGAAAGTAAGAAAATCCAAACAGATAACGATATTAGCATAGCTAGCTTACATTAGCAGAACCCATAAGGTTACTTACTGTATAGCTCACTACAAGCTACGTGCAGGATAAAGTTACATTAAAACATTACGGTTTTATTCTTTAGCTTGGTGTTATTGACAAATGTTGTGTGGCTTTTTCAAATGAATAAACACATTCTATCGTATCTCTTACTTACAACATTTCCAATGACATTTCAACGATAACTACATTAGAACAAAAAGTAAGAAAATGCTAACAGCTAACAATATTAACACAGCTAGCTTACATTAGCAGCACCCATAAGGTTACTACAAGCTATGTGCTGGATAAAGTTACATTTAAATATTACAGTTGTGTTCTTTAGCTTGGTGTTATTGACGAAGGTTGTGTGGCTTTTTCAAATGAATAAACACATTTGTATCTCTTACTTACAACATTTCAGATGACATTTCTTTCACCAAGCTCAGGATTGGACAGGGGCCTGTCTCAGGTCGACTATTTTCATTTCCTCGCTCCTCGGTCCTCGGTCTCACCGGAAGTTGATTTGTCTGCGCCATCTTGAGTACCGTCCCATGGCTCTTATTTCTCCGATGAAATCCTCAGATACTCGCCCCGCCCCTTACTGTGTTATCGCTCACTGATTGGATGATGCAGTGCATGCACTGATCTCATGCTTCTTGACATGAGAGCAGTTTCCCAGCGGAGTGAAGAAAACACATGAAACTCACGGGACTCACTCCTCAGTTTATACCGTGTTTTGTTTCAATGAATGTTAATCTAACTGGGTTTTGATAGATAGATAACATATCTCTTTTTCTTCTCTCAATTATTTTTATTTCTATTGTGCACTCTAATCAATATTAATCAAACTATTTTATACATTTTAAGAATGGCGTTTATCTTTTTTGAGAATGAGTTCTTATTTTATCAAATGTATTTGGGTCTACAACAGATGATTTGTGTCAGTAAATGTGCACTAACAGAGGCGGGGGTGTGTGTGGAAATAACGGGGACAGAGCTGCTGTCAGACGATCAGCTGTGCGGCGTCATCACAAACGGACGTCGCTTCACGTGACGCTCCGGAGGAAAGGACGTCCCATTGCTCTTAAAACTCATTTCCCTGCTTCTCGTGGTTTCCTTGCGTCACTCCATGCTTCCCTGGTGGGAGGGACTAGAGGCAGGGAAACGACGCAAGTGAAGGAAGCAAGGATTTCATTTAACCGACCTGAGACGGGGCCAGGGTCCTCAGAGGAGACTGACCACAGCCTGAAGCTACGTTGCTACGTTGCTACGATGCTACGATGCAGCGTTCTTTGTTCAAATGGTTTCTAGGATTATAAAATACTGGCTGGAAAAGTGGAAAAAGAACAACCCAGTAATCCCTACAAATCTAATTTTAACAGAATGTTTTTCAAAATGATCTCAAATGTCATTTCAAGCAAATAAGATCTGACTGTTTGCGGTAATAGGATGTGAAGGGCGTAGTTTGTTTCGAAGCAGAGGCCTCTCCTGCTTCGTTTAAAAATGCAATTAATTGCGGTTCCATGCTGTGAGGTGTTCATGGCTATTCCACGAGGACTCATTTCCATGCAGACACTTACATATTCTATTAATTGGTAATGTAAATACCCTTTGGGTTTAGGAGATCTCTGATGTGTTGTCATGAAGTGATGCAGGAGACTCCTGCATGTATGTGGTGGTTTATACAGAAACGCTGTTAGACCCCTAAAAACCACCTGCTTTACTCCTCTTTCCTGACCCCCGTGACCTGTACACATGTGGGTGTGGGCTTATTTTAGATCATACGAAGACTGTTTTTAACATCGAGGGCCATGTGCCTATTAGACGTGCTTGTGAATGGGTTTTTATTGCGATGGAGGTTGCACTTCTAACTGTCGGGTTATGTGCTCACCATGAACCCTTTCCCCAATAGAAGCCTGGGGAATGTTGGGAACGAGGAGCAGGTGGTCGACGGAAAAAGGGAAAACGAGCAGTAAGAGAAGTGATGCGGAGAGGTCAGCAGATTAGGTCATCGGTAAGAATGGCCGACCAACTAGCGTATTTAACATGTCAAATTGAAACTGAAGACTTGCATCGTTATAGATTATACAGCTATGTCAGAACATGTATTGTGTATCTGTTTATCACCAGTCTAATAAAATGCATTTTTTTTTGTCCTGATTTGTTGTTTTTAATAAAAGCATTTATATGGTAATGGCTGCCATTTGTTGTACTCGTACACAAGCATGATTTGTTGAACTACATACTGAAAAGCACGAGAAGTCAGAGTGGATTTATTTGAAAGATGCTTTTGAAAACGACGCCTTGTTGAAACACAATCCCTATGTACAATATATTACCACATGTTCTGAGCAATGTCTGACCTTCAAGCCAGAGGCGGATTTTGCGGGGGGTCAGGGGGGGCATTGCCTCCCCTAGTTGCTGAAATATGTTACAGCATTACTACGTCGAAGACTGTTCAATACTAAATATTTAGTATATCAATATTTTAATAAGGTAGGACACAGGTTAATAATATTGTAGCGTGTTCAAGTAACCAAGGGATATAGTAGATATCAAATAAGTATATAATGTGCACAGTTATGATACGTTTTACAGTTATGTAATGCACTGTTGTTGGGGGGAGAGACCGCCCCTTCCATATGAGTGTGTGTGTACGGCGGGCATGAGGCGTGCACGACGGGACGAGTTGTGTTCGTATGTGGAAAAGTCATACTCATAGCACCCCATGCAATAGTTGGGATTGTGTACTGACGTCAGTAAAAAAGGTTTGCCCCCCCCCCCAAGCGCAAATGTCAAACTCCGCCTATGCTTCAAGCTCCAAAATGACTTTGACAACATCAACAGATGTCTTGCATATGCTCGTCTTTTTCGAACATCCCATAATCTATCTATTTAGTATCACTGCAAAACTGGCTGATACTATGACACAAATGTCATTAGTGTAAGATGTAATTAACAAACAAGTACTTACTAATTTAGAAAGAAATGACCAAGAAGGTACTCTTTGAGGACAACAACAAGGATAAGGCTTTGTTTTATAGACATTTGATATTGGGGAAAACACCTATTTTGACGAGGTAACAATAAGTGTTTTTTGAAAAGCAAGTAAGGTAAGCAAGTTGCTTCTTGTGCGTGTTGACGGCTCTAAAAGCACTCGCTGAACAGAGCCAGCATACTCCCTGCGATCTCCTGCCGAGGCAGCCTGTTATTTATTCACAGCGAGCCGAGCAAGACTTGAACAACAACTGTAATGATCAATTATACACTTCTGTGATTGTACATATTGTATAAGTGTTAATTATTCACTAAACAAAGTGACATTAAAGACCATTAGCGTTGCTCTTCCACAAAACAGGAAAACACTCCCAGCATAAGCGCAATCTTAGGAATGATGTTTTATTGGTGTGCCGTTTAAAAAATGCATGATACAAAATATTTATATTTATTTTTCAAAGGCTCGGGATGCACATCTCTGATGATGAGCTCTAAATGGGACGGTGTCTTTTCAAACATGTATGCAGTGCACAAAGCCCTCTCCCGGCTTGCAGCGTGAGAGGCTTCTTTCATGAATGTGTTATGAAATGTGGGTTGACAAATACGAAAACATGAATATTGAAAGCATTTACAGCATTTCACTTTATGAGTTGACACATTTATTATGCTGATTAAAAGCCTACAGTTCCAAATGACTCTGCGTGTGTGTGTCTCGGTGTGAGTGCATTGTGTGTGTCTGTGGCACTTAAAATGCATTCTGCGGTTCACTTAGAAAACATCCTCGTACCTCAAGGCTTCGTAAACACACTTGCATTACACAGATAAGATGCTGCTGTGCATATTGTACAAGTTCAAAATATGCACTCATTGCATTCATCAAAACCCCCATGTCTTATTCGAATGGAAGTGCATTAAGCTTTAATACTGACGCCTGAGAAGCCTAAACACAAGTGAACAGCTGCCATGCAAGCACGCACACATCAGCCATGCGGACACAAAGGGAAGTGGAAGATTACCATTTAAATGCTTTAATAAAACCATTTGATTCTTACAATTATAACAAAGCAACCAGACGCGTGTTGAAAGAACACATGGATAAGCAAATGCGCAATGATGTTCTTTTGTGTGTGTGATAGAATGAGCCACAGTGCAAGCTGCAGGTTGACAGTCAAATCCAGAAGAAAAGATAATAAAGGATATAGTGAGCATCAGATGCCATTTCGGGTTAGAAAATATATAAAAAATATGTATTAGAGTTATTTTCTAATACAGCACATCTACAGTAATTTACAATTCTTAACTCCCCCTCGTTTTTTTGCGGGTAACACACCTCACTGCGGGGAATTCCTCGTCTTACTCTTTTAATATTCAGTGTTTGACAAAAAAAGAAACGCTTCTGCTCAGAAAGAAAACCGGTAGATTGTCAGAGAAGAAAAAGGCTAAATAGCACTACAACTAGCGTGATTGAACCTTGTTGTGTGAAGATCAGAGTCCCAAAATCACACCTGACAATTCAAACACCGAAAGTTATACACACGCTCACACACACACACACACACACACTTCACGTGTCCCCTGCCTCGCTCTCCGGGGTGCTGCTTTATTAATGAGTTCAACACATAAAAAGCATCCGGAGGACGGGAAGTGTCACTCATCAAAACGGGCTGTTTTTGAACGGTCTTGGCGCATGTTAAAGAATTATTCTCTTTCATAAGGACAAGAGACAATCAGTGATTGCCAGGGTGCTTTTCAGATGACCAGACTCGGAGTCCTCATCCTCAGACAGGGCATGAATATTGTATGTAAAGTGTGCAAAGTTAGGCTGCCTGTTGGGAGGCAGGCAGGACTGAAGGCTGTGTAGACATTTGTTCATTATGACTGTTTGCAATAGGAAAAGAGTGTGTGGTTTGTCAGTGTGTGTGAGGAAGAGACAACATGAGCGAGTGATTAATTTCATTGATTAAATGCAATGTTTTGGGTAAATACAGACCGGTGGAAACCACAAATGACTTGAAACAGATCAATGGTATCGATTTTTTTTTTTTGTGAATAAACTTTCCGGCTGGCTCAATAAAAAGGTGCTTTTCTCAAGACTGACCTGCCAAGGCCAGTAATAACAAACCACTACATGACAGGTGAGTGAACAGCCTCAACTATCCACAATCAGTTACCTACACATACACAAACTATAAATAACACCTCACAGATGCAGATACACACACATGTGGATACCAGTACAAATGCCAAGCCACACACACACACACACACACACACACACACACACACACACACACACACACACACACACACACACACACACACACACACACACACACACACACACACACACACACACACACACACACACACACACACACACACACACACACACACACACACACACACACACACACACACACACACACACACACACACACACACACACACACACACACACACACACACACACACACACACACACTCTACTCCTGTGTGATCTTGCCTGTGCCTTCCCAGACTGGAACAACTAATGGGGGGGAAGTCGACTGTGGGATTTTGAAGCTCTCCCTGTCAGTGACACTGTGTCAGCCCTGCATCTCCCTCTACCAAACACACACCTTTGCTCCCCCCCCCCTTACTAAAACAGCATAGGGAACAAGCCCTTTGAATAATAAATACTCCCAAGTTTTCACACAACTCCGGCCAGAGATGCCCGTCCGCAAACAATGTTGATGTGTCGAGGAGGACAGCCATGGAAGGAGCCAGGATTAATACGAGATGCATGTTCAGACGCAACACAGGACTGACGAGGGGCTTCGAGGAGGCGAGAGGGGCCTGCAGAGCAAGAGAGCTAGTGGCCGAAAACTTCAAATCCCTGTGTACACACGGACGACTGACATCCCTGCAGAAGGAGCAACATAAGCAAAAAAAAGTCTCGAGGGGAAACTGCAGGAAGGGAATATTCGTTGTGAAAGGAACAATGCTGGGAGAGTGACCAAAGGTTGTTCTCATATTTGTAAAATGATGGAGCAGAACTTCGTCCCCCCGATGCATGTTTTCACAACTTTTATTTCAATCCGAACGGGTCTCGACAGAAAGTTGATTTCAGATAGCTGTGTTGGAATGAGTGCGCCCGTCAACGCACCATTCTGATATTACGTTATTATTTACGCTACACATGAACAACAACACGGTTCACTTGCTAATCCATACACACATCGATAGCTACTTTCATCGTTGGCTCCAGAAAAAACGATGGTTGCGTCTGAAATCGATGACGGAAGTGTCGAACGTCGCATTCATTTCTGACGAATTGTGGTCGAACTTCAGAAATGTGTGATGTATTTGTTCAGCTATGATTGGCTGTGAAACTAGATAATAAAAGATGGTTATGTGGCAGTCGTTCATGTCACTTCAACATAGAATTCGAAATATAAGCTGTATTTATAAAAAAAAAGATGTGAATATCAGATAGGTACTTGGTAGTGGGCGTGATGCAATTTCAAGAATCAGAATCAAAAAGGAAAATGGTAGGAACATCGGACTATAACGTCAGAAAGTATCTTGACGTTTCTCATAAAATATGTGAGAACTTGGCAAAACGTCCCGAAGGCCATGAGGCATACAGCATTACCAGCTTAGCGCAGACAGAGTGGTGATAACGAACGGGGCCCTCCATGAGTGGCACAAGGTGGCCCCATACTTCACTTTCCTTCCAGGGGTGTAACAGGGGAGGGCGAGGCTTGGCTGATGAACACGGGCCATTGTAGTAGTTGATGTGTCCATCGTCAGCCGATATTTAATCCTCCGGTTCCGCAGCGTGGCCCGGACATGACAGAAAATCATTAGCCACTGTGGGCCGTTAACTGTCACATGAGTGATTGAATAGCCAGTGAGCCATGGAGTTTTGTATGGCAGTTAAACGTCTGTCCTGAAGACTCGTGGTGGCGGTCCATTGAGGTCAATGATGAGGCAGATTTGGCTGACAGCCACTCCTACTCTCTGAGGGATGGAGCTCCTTGATGTCTCGCATCTGAGGAGGGGGCAAGTAGGGGTCAACCAGAGTCATCTACAGTGGTGGAAAGTACCTCGGGAAATGAAAAGCAAGATTTTTCTCCAACTTCATACTTAAATATTCTACTTGGGGTAAATGATGTGAAGAGAATTGCACTTTATTCACTTGATAACTTAAGTCCCTTTGCAGATTTGTGTTCATATCAAAATAATTGAATCAAAACAATTATTATTAAGTATTACTAGAAGTTAAAAGGGCCCTATTATGCTTTTTTTGGGTTTTCACTTTCCTGTAGTGTGTCATTTAGGTTGTTGTGCATGTAAATGGACTCCTTTGCCAACTTTGGTAACATAACTAAGTAACACGTGTGCTTCTATTGGCTAGCACCTATTGTACGTGAAAGTGTACAGTAAGGGGCGGGACATCCCTAAGTGGTTAGCGAATCACAACAGAGCCGGCCAGCTAACCAATCAGAGCAGACTGGGCTCTGGTTTCAGACAGAGGGTGAAAAGAGGTGCTGGAGTATGAGAAAAATACAGAGCTTTGTTTAACATTAAACGTCACAGTCGAGGCACACAATTATAATAAGATGTTTTGATTCCCAGATTTAGCAGCTGCAACATAACAAGGATTTACACATGAATTATAAGTACTTATTTTGGTACTTCAAGTATGAGACTACAGTCGTACAAAAACATCCATTGTGTATGTCCAGGCCCATATAAACATTGCTATAAAGGAGGCATTTATTACAGAACTTGTACATTTTGTGAAATATGCTCTGGAATGACCGCCTTTGACATTAAGCATGTCCAAGTTGGCAACGATATTGTCTCAGTGGACCATCTAAAAAAAGATATTCCGCGAAACATTTTTCATCCAACAGCTAACCTCTCGCCACACACATCTTGTACACCTCCTTTCTTTTCTTTAGCTGAGCCTCGACATCCACACCTAGCTGCTGCCTGTAACCGACACATAGTCTTTGCTGTGTTATCCAGGAGGGCCGAATCTCCATCCCATTCCCCTGTGGCCTCTGTCTGTGTCTTGGAGGAAGTACACAACCACTCCTTTGCTCTCTGGGGGTGGAGGAGAGGGGGGGTGGAGGGGAGGGAAGCTTCTTCTGTGGTAGCGCGGTCCAGTTTAAGAGGACGGATCACAGATGCCATTAAAAGCGAGATAATTCCGCCTGTCCTTCGTTCATTAAAGCCACTGCTGTTAAATGTTTCTCTCCATTTCCTCCTTTTTATTAAAGGAACACATGAAAGAGGGCGGGAAAAAAAGAGGTAGCAAATTGTCAAATTATAAATTAAGCTGCTGCTTCAATTATTTGCTTGGTTTGATAATAACGTGGTTAATTTTTGAACGAGGTTAATTACAAGAGGGTTAATGATATTCTAATAAAAACCAAGAACTCATCACATTTTCCCGCCTAAATTACACTGACATATATGAGCCAAATATTTTCTCCAATTAAATCATAATTGTTAATAAATATCTTACCATTTTCGAGGGGGCACGAGGGGCTGGGGCCGTGTTTCGGAATGACATATTTGAACAGATTCTCGACACATTCTGTAACAATAATTGCGATAACCGACTTCTCACCGGAGGTAATCTGACTCTTGCTGTCTTTGGTAGGTGGCCAATTTATTTCATGAAGTGGGGCAGACATTGCACTTGCTCCACATGGTGTTATTGTGTGTGTGTGTGTGTGTGTGTGTGTGTGTGTGTGTGTGTGTGTGTGTGTGTGTGTGTGTGTGTGTGTGTGTGTGTGTGTGTGTGTGTGTGTGTGTGTGTGTGTGTGTGAGAAAGAGAGAGAGAAAGGGCGGGCGGGCAAGGGCGGGACAAACAGGGGGCAGGAAGGTGCGATCGCTCATTCACACTAGAGCTGCTTGACGTTGAGCCCTACGGGGCATGATTACTAGGCCCTGGGTGATCCTTCAGCTCTCCGCCTGACACTTGCTGCCTGTCCCCCCCCCCCCTCCCTCCCTCTCTCTCACCCCCTTCATCCCTCTATCTCATCCATCTCTCTACATCTTCTCTCTCCAAGTTTCCTTTTTATGTTCCCGCAGTGTTTTATTTACTCGCGCCGACGTCTCGATAATGCGTGTCTGCCAGTCGGATAAATAAAGCTGTTTGTCTTTGTACAGTGCCCGGGACACTTACAGTTAATGTCTCTTCATCCACCTCCGCTATTTATCAGACTTCAGACGTGCCTTCACCGTGTTTGTGAGTCCCCCGCGGCACATTTCAACAAGGCTATTAGATTTCATGTGCTTAGGAATAAGTGGTATGTAAAGTACAGACTTCAGGGGTGCAGCATTTAACAGCAAATATCAGGTTTTACCTATACGAATTTCCACACAACCAAATTAAATCTTTTCTTTTTTGATTTTGTTTGTGTTGTGAAAAACTAACAAAGGTCCATATAGCGTGATTATTCGCTTTGCCCAACTACCTGTTCATGCAGTTCATTAAAGGGGCCCTATTATGCTAATTTTCAAAGTTCATATTTTGTCCCTCGACTTTCATTTTGAAAAAGTGCCACTTGTGATTGAACTGATGGAGAAACTGACTGAGGAAATGATCATAACGGTGACAGACAGTTGGGGAAAGCAAACGATCCCCCTGCGAGGCTAACTAATGGGCCTGATTTGGTGTTTATGACATATTTAAAACTAAAGACCATCCAAAGATCACTCCAGCCACAACGCCAAATGGGGCAAGGAACGTAAAGTGAGACGGCCCATTCCCCATATTTTATCCTCCTGCTTCCGGTACCATTTCTTAAAAACGGGCCAGGCACACAAAGGTGCGACTGATTCAGAATCAAAGTACAGTTTTGAGGTCTATACACTGGCTTCCTGTCGGCCAAAGAAATGATTTAAACTCGTGCTGAACGGTTTAGAATAATATATATTTAATCTTCTGCTTCATTATAAACTATCCAGACATCTCTGGCTGTCTTTAACTGGTCTGCTTTCTGTCCACAGTCAAAACTAAACATGGAGAGGCAGCTTTCAGTTTTTATGATCCATATATCTTGAACAAACTCCCAGAAAACTGCAGGTCCAACGCAACTCTGACTAGTTTTAAATCACGGCTGAATACGTTTCTGTTTGCAGCTGCCTTTTATCAAATCAAATAATCATGTATCCTTTTCTTACACTGCACTGGAACTTTTATTCTACCATGTTTTAATTGCCCATTCTCTTGTCTCTTTAATAACGGTTTTAATTGCCTTTTAAATCTGTTTTATGCACTTTTATGTTGCTTTAGTGTTTTTGATTTGCCCTGCTGTGGAAGTGTGCAATTTAAAAACTTAACCGTTGAGTTTCAGCTCATAGTCCAAGGTTTAATCTCCTCTTGTAAGAAGGGCTCAAGGGACTTGTGGCGACTTCTTTAGGGGGCTAAAATGCTACCACGGTGGGCTAGCAGCCCCCTTTCATGCTCCATCCAGCAGAGTTCGTATAGACATGCTCGGCTTAAAACCACCTTGTTAACAAAAAAGAGTGAACAAAAAAAGAAGTGCACTCTGTACAAATCCTGACACTTCTGCAATGCGCGTACTTGAATTTCTCAAACACTTGTCTTTTCTTTACCATAATAGATGTCAGCTTCCTCTGATGTAGCTCAAGTAGGGGGAGCAGCACGTAGCGTCTCACTCTTTCTGCATGTGAAGCCATCACTCAAGAGCGGATCCGTGTTGTTCCACATCAAACGAGGGAGGCATTCGCGGCATCACCTGCAGAGCGCTCCAAAGGGATGAAGCAAAATATCTTCAAATCACTTGTCCAAGACATTTCCCCCTATTAAGGCTGCCTCCACACAGGCTGTAAGGCGGAGACAGGCCCTTTAGATAAGCTAACCAAACCCGAGTGTTACAGCTGGGAGATCAGACACCGAGTCTGTGTTCTATTACAGAACTCACTTACAAAGGCAGGCCATTAAAAAACGGGGGAAAGGTTGAACGTTTAACACGGTGAATGAGCAGCTCACCTATTATGTGTTGATGCAAACAGCAAACCGTGCACACATCATCGCCCAATAGCCTTTGTATATACAGTACAATGAGAAGGACCGAGGAACTATTAACTTCTACAAGTCCTACTATGGTGAAGATGTTATAAGTGCACTTCTTGCAGTTTATTCCTCATAATAATCTGATTGACAGCTGCCACTGTACTCAAGATAAATACAAAGATGTCACGGAAACGAAGCTTGTCATTTTGTACTATTTCCTTTTTTCAAATATTTTATTGAATGTATTGAAATGACGAGGCTTCAGATCACCGTGGCTTCATTTTTGGTCAAACACCTGCTTTCATTTCGAGTAAAATATATAAAAAAAACATTTCAACCCTTCACTGCATGCTCATCTGTATGAATGTGTACGACTCCCACCAGCGAATATGAGGTACCAGCACTACACAGGGCTAGATGCGTGTTAGTGTGTGTTGTTAGTGTGTGTACGTGTGTGTGTGTGTTGTAATCTCAGCAGCAGATCATGTTTTCCAGGCCTCAGATGAGGCAAAGCAGCTTTGGCAGCAGGCCGTTTCATCTCAGGCACTGGGGCCCAAAACAAAGAGAAAATGATTGATTGGATGATGAATTATTTAGAGGTGGAGGGCTGAGGAACGAACCAGCCATGCTGGAGAGAGAGACGGAGAGAAAGAGTGAGGAGGCGAGAGAGAGAGAGGGTTCAGCTTCCCTTTATCACTTTCTCTCGGTGCAGGGGATGGAAATCCGAGTAAAAACCTGCCCCTAATTGTACTAATGCGTGTCACTGCAAATTTGCCAAAATAAAATATTGATGCGGACGCAGTGACAGGGCGGCGCGGAGCTGCGCGCTGATTGGAGAGGAGAGGTGTTTGCTCAGGGATCTATAGGACGTTTGAACCTACATGTAACACTACACCCAAGACAGAGGGGGAACAACCCTCCCTTGCACCAGCCACATCCATCCTTCCACCATACGCCGTCTGCACACTGCACTTTCGGGGAGAAAAAGCACTATCAGCGAGTGCTTACCGGGTAGCTTACCTGTAGATAAGCTAATATTGTTTGAATGGCAGCATGAAAACAACCGTAAAATGTCAGCGACGGAGCTGTGAGAGTGAACACAGACCCTTGTGTGATGCCCAGATGGACCACAGGGGGCACTGATGTGATATGTGAGGGAGACGCAGACAAGAAGAGTGTGAGAGACAGAGGAGAAGAGAGAGGGAGGGAGAGGAAGAGCGATGCAATGAGGCAAGGCTACAGGGATGAAGGCAAAGCGTCTCTCCCTCCATTTTTTCAATATCCCCTACTCATGAAAATTCATTTGGATTGTAAATGTTCAGTAATTTACCATCATAAATGTGTAATGGGCCCCTGAATCCAATGACATTGTGCTGGCTAATCAACTCATTTGAAAATGAATATAGATCTATTAAAGGGAACTCAGCGTTTCCCCTTTGTTAAGACTGGCACGCTGTCAAACATGGGAGCGCTTCCTAAAAGGGTTTGCTTTTTGGAAAAAGGGATCCTCTTCAGGGAAAAGGGAGACATAATCTACTCATCAGATGTTTTGATCTTAAATAGAAGATGATGAATGAGATTAAGTGCCGGCGCTAAATTCTGATTTGTTTTGTCATTAGAAAATCTGACGTGCAACGGCTCGGAGAGGAAAGGCACTCGTTTGAAAGGCTCGTTCAAAAAATAAAAGCGGGGACAGGAAGTTAATGACACTTCATTTTCAGCTGGGAAAATGGAGCCAAATTAGAGATTCTTGAATTTTAAAGCGGTCCCATGGCAGGCCGCCACAGAGTCCTCCAGGAAAACACACACTAACACACACAGGCAGGATTACTGCTGCTTATCTGTGAGAGACGGGGCCCGAGGCGCTACCTACAAACACTTAATCAAAAAACCAAGTTCAACTCGTGGCAGCCGGTGACTCTTAGAAATAGAGAGTGATGGAGAGAGTGCGGAATGCAAATTGCAAATGTTGGGAGTCTGTCGACGTGTGTGTGTGTGTGTGTGTGTGTGAGATGTGTGTACAGTATGTTTGACTCTCAAAGCGAGTGAATCAGCTCCTGGTAAAAACCAATAAGTTACAGCGTGTGAATGAAATTACCAGAGGTTTGACTGAGCTTCACTTGGGCACTCGAGGATCCACTTACATACTTTCCATCGGACCATAAGACACCTAATGGTAAATGGACTGCATTTATACAGTATAGCGCTTATCCAGTCTGTGCAACGCTTTTACATATAGAAGCCAGTCTTCATCCATTCACACATTCATACAGAGGCTGCCGTGCACGGGTCCACATGCACACACATTTACCACGATAGAAAAGGGACATTGGGTGTATTTCGCCCAAGGACACATCGACATGTTGAATGCAGGGACTGAGGATTGAACCACGGACCGTCTGATTGGTGGACATCCATTCTACGTTAGCCACAGCCACACTAACAAAAATGTACATATTATTCTTGTCGAGTCGTTTTCAAAATCACATGCTTTTTTGATTTCACTTTTACTTCTGCTGCCCTTACAACGTATGTCGTTTTGCATGAAGTATATGCCATTGCGTCCTACCCCTGTGCAAAGGATTATGGGCCAGAATAGCAACATACAGCAAAAAACTTGACCGGACACAGAAGAACATCCTGGTATTTTTGGCATACTGCATTTGGATACAGGTTTATATATGGATACTTACTGGGAAATGCTAAATAGTTAACGTCAGATATTGTGTGGCAGTACGGGTATTGAGACTTGCGACTTTTCAGGAAGCGATACTTGTGGAGCTTGACAATTAATCAAGTGTTTTTTTTTTACCTAAAGCAATGCCATTTGTTGTAAATATTGTCAATTTAGAAAAAACTGTAGAAAGGCAACTCGACTATTGTCAAAACGAGTGATATACACCGTTTTTGCACCGACCTCTACACCACTGCAGTGTCTGACTCGTCTCCTCTTCCCCTCCACTGTCTCCTTCTTCCTTCACTCTTCCTCTCCAGTCCGTTTCCCGCCCTCGGCCCTGATGCAGCAATCAAGGAAAAGGAGTCATTTATCAGGTCTGATGGCGGCAGGGGGTATATTCTGTACTGGTCGGGGGGGGGGGGGGGGGGGGTGGTTAGCCTGGATGTGTGGCTTTAGGCTATTGCCCTGTTGTAAGGTCATTGTAATTAAGTCTTGGCTCACAGTGCTTCGACTGTGCCTTTGAGGTTCAAATGTCTTTCCCGTCCATCCTCGAAAGTCCTTCCTAGCACCATTTGCTTATGAGATCATCCCAAAAAAAAAAAAAGTCTTATCCCAAACCAAACACTAGGCTCCGTCTGTGAATATTGATTTATCTGCAGACTCAGATGGAATGAGTTAGATTCCCCCTAACTTCCTCAGTGATTACTTTGTGGAAATAGAATATTAGACTTTCAGTGATTGCAGGAGATGGGAAGCGCAGGGCTCCAACGAACACTTAAGATTGCTAATCTCAGATCCTACCTCGATTACAGGATTCTGGAGTGAGGAGGACAAAGGAGATGACCTATTAAGGGATGAACTGTACATCCATGCCATCTCTCTAGTGCTCTCCGTTTCTTTCTTGTGACTTTTGCATCCTTGCTTTTTTGAACTTCTTGAGTAAGAAAGAGTAAAGAATAGATGTTGTAAAGAGCCTTGACTTGTCTTACACCATATCACATTGAAGCAAACCTTCGTAGTGGCCAAACGCTGGTACTACAGCTTCTGTGTTAGTCACGTGAAGTCAATGGACTCGAAATACCTTTTTCCATTGACTTACAATGGGAAATAGTCTTCAGTACTTTTGCACTTTTTGCATATCATGTATTTTGTTTTTGCTATGTTTGTAAAATGTAATTTTCTTAAATGTTTTATGTAAGGAAATTAGCTCAAAGCGAAATCTGGCACTGTTACGCTTAACACACTTGACTGTTTTAAGTGTTCATTACTGTGCACTGCCAAATAAACGATTAAATAAATAAAGTACATTTTCTTGTGGAACTTCCGAGGACAAACACGTAATAAACCATAAAACAAGTTGTAAAATCAACCAAAAAGTTATATTTTATCTTGATTGAGTTGAGATACTGATGTGATGCAGCGGTACACAAGTCACAAGATGCAATGACACATGCTATATGGGCCCGAAGGAAGGAAAAACATCTAACCCGAAAGAGGAAGTAGAGAGTAAGAGGAAATGGGAAGGATCCTGGTATTTTGGTTCTCGAAAGTCAGGCCATTTTGGCTTCAAGTGCCACTGAGTAACTTTCATAGGAATGTAACTAGTTCTCTTTATACATCAATGTCATCCCAATCAAGCCCCGCTATGATGGCAAACTGGTCCAGATGTGGCAGCTGTTTGCCAGTCCCCACATCCAGCCTTCCTTTAAGTGCGTCATCGCGCTGAGTGGCCCCAGGTGTTATGGGCACATATACACCCCTCCATGCAACCTCATGCACTAGTTCTGCTCTTCCCTCCGCTTGTTTGGAGGAGTAAACCAGTTTCCAGTTCATTATGGCAAAGACCTCGTCAATCACCAATCTGGGAGTGGAACCCAACAAGTTCCACCCAAACCTCAAAGATGTTATTCCTCCGAGTGAACTGCTGACTTCTACTGTGTGTCAATATTGCTTAAGAGTTGCACTTTTCCACCATGTGCTTGTTGTGTTGCTAAAAATGCTCATTATGAGGAGCTCAAATTCAGCATTTTCAGCATCCAAGCGTCAGTTTCCACATAACAGTGACATGCAATCATGACAGACCTCAAATAGCCGCAGATCAATCTTTTCAGAATGGAAAAACAATAACATAGCCCAAATATTGACAAAGGTGTTAAATATATAATACAGTTGTAGAATATGAGAAGTTTATCCAATTTGAGGACACATTTTTTGGGGCGGGAAATGTTTGAGAAGTCAAATATGAGAAGCTGGTAATGTTGTCTGAGGTCAACAAAGATGAGAAGCTGCGGGAAAGTGTTTTGCTGCATCCCAAACTGTGTATATGAAACAGCAGGACACCAACCACAGGGCCACAGGGGACCTATGGGATTACAGAACATATTAAATGCCACAGAAGACGATTCGTATAGTTTTTCCAGGGCAAATCACATGTTTGGACACACACACACACACACACACACACACACACACACACACACACACACACACACACACACACACACACACACACACACACACACACACACACACACACACACACACACACACACACACACACACACACACACACACACACAATGTACACACACACACGATTCGTCCATGACCACAGCCATGACAGTGACGGGGAAGTTACTGTCCCCACAGGGAGGACAACGTGTGCCAGACGATGCAGAGGTCCAGTTCCAATACTGTAAAATATATTTCTCTAAGGAGCTGTAAGTATTATTCCTGGGCCTCTGGATCATCTCTTATTTTGTTCCCATTGTTGTCACTGAAAGAAGTAAAACAATTAAATGCAGCGTAAAGAAAATATTGATTTAAATCCTCAGCCACCACATTCGTAACCGTTTTATTCAGACCAATAATTAAAGAGGATATATTACGCTACGGCCCATTTACATGCATCAAAACCTGGATAACACAGCGGGAAAGGGAAAACCCCAAAAGCAGAATAGGGTCGGTTTAAAAGTGAAGACGTACTCATCCGTTGCTCCAGAATTCACCGAATTACGACACAGTTTGGCAATTAATTAACATACATTATAAAACCCTCAAATGCAATTGGATAAAAGCTAATGTTGTTTTAGAAAGCAGCTTGTATGACAAAATGTTTCTTTGAATTCATCGCGTATCAAACTGAAGTGCTGTGCGATGTTTGATACGCGTGACACGATGAACACAAGGCTCTTATTCCACTTACATAACATAGTGGGATTAAAACCTTTTTTTTTTTTTCTGTGTCTCAAAATGCTCCTCACGCGTCTGACAGTGGGCTGAGCTGCATTTCAACTAGCGGCGTACTGTGGCGTATCTTTGAACAACCAAACAACTCAAGTGAAGTGCCTGCAGTCCTTTAAGCACTTTATCCTCAGCGCTCCATCGGGCAACAGACAGGCACACACAACAAGACACAACATGCAAATGAACTCCTCAACACTTCGGTGTGCCATTCAAACGCAACACAAAAAGGCATTTCAAATGTTTTAGAATGCCAGACTCATCACTGCACTTTACAACAATGCTGGGAAGGGAAAAAGAATATATGGGGGGGGTGATAGAAGCAGAGAGGGATGTGCTTTTTCTGAGGTGCCGCGTTGGGGATTCCATGTGTCTCATCATCTTGTTTAGAGTGCATTAGCAGCCAGTGACACAGCCTCCCTCCCTCCTCATCGCTCGAGTTCTTGTTGTTGTCGGGCAGAGTGTCCTGAGGCAATAACAGCAGCCATCAGCACTCCTCCGCCTCCGACACCTCCTCTTCACGCAGAGATATATACGCCAGGGCCTACTTTTCCGTCAGCAAAGCATGACATCAAGGGAGAATGCCACACAACAAGCACTCTTAAGAGGGGACACTTTGCCAGTTCGCCCACACACACACACACACACACACACACACACACACACACACACACACACACACACACACACACACACACACACACACACACACACACACACACACACACACACACACACACACACACACACACACACACACACACACACACACACACACACACACACACACACACACACACACACACACACACACACACACACACACACACACACCATGTATACATCACTTCAGGGGACATTACATTGACTTACATGCATTTCCTGGAGACTTATCCTAACCTTAACCAACACATGCCTAACCCTTACCCTTAACATTACCCTTAACCTGACCCTAAACCTAACCAAGTCTTCACCCTAAAATTAATGATCCCCCTCATGGGGACCTCCAATTTGTCCCCATAAGGGAAGCAGATTTAGGTCCCCACAAGTATAGTAATGCTAGACCACACACACACACACACACACACACACACACACACACACACACACACACCACACACACACACACACACACACACACACACACACACACACACACACACACACACACACACACACACACACACACACACACACACACACACACACACACACACACACACACACACACACACACACACACACACACACACACACACACACTAACTTCTGAATACATTATTAAATCAAGTGGATGCTAAGCTAAAGAGACAATCAGAGGCTTGTTGATGAGAGCACAAATGTGACTTTGGGAGATGTTTTACACATTTGATGAGATTAGCCGACAGTTGTTGTTCTCAGACTTAGTTGTTTTTAAAGATGACGATCATTTCATTTGGTTTGTGTATCCAAATGCGTACTTAAACATGTGGGAAGGATAGAAAAACACATCTCAAAAGGTAATGAGCTAGAAAATGCACATAAAAACACTATAGAAATTATGTTCGATGTTTTGGTGGATTAAAATATTCAAGGTTCTTTTTTTTTATCATGCATTTAAATGCCATTACTGCAAACCTTGGCCGCTCGACAGTCAACATGTACACATGACACAGTGTTACATACATTAAGTAGGAGTAGCTATGGTTTTAAATGGGCTTTTCAATGCTATTTGTATACATATTAAATATGATTTAAACATACATCTGACATCACTAAAATGTCCGTTTGATATGGGATCAAACTGGGAGTGATAAACGGACGGATTCATGTCCACACATAACTACAACGTGATTCTTATATGGCAGTAAATGGACCTTTTTGAGGGTGGATGCATTATGTTGTTTCCCCAGCGAGAAACAATAATGATGTCTGAACTGGACCAGAAAAATTAAATGATGACAGAAGAGCAGAAAAAGACGCTTCTTTGAGGAAGTTCTTGTGACTCAAGAGGGCCACCATTGTGTTTTCGGAGCAGAGACAATGAGCATATGTTATCACAGACCAAGTCTAAGCTTTCCATCAACTAAAAAACAAGGCAGCTAGTTATTAGGACACTGACAAACACTACAGAGAGTGGGAAACTATTTCTCTACCACACACACACACACACACACACACACAGAGAAGAAAAAGCTCTCAGTGCCGACTGACAAAGATGCCCTGCAATATAGATGACGAGAACAAAGCTCCACATAACAAACTCCAGTCACATTGAGACGATTTCCTTTTCAATAATGAATCGCCATCAGCATCAGGCGTCAATACTGCGTCTGTGTGTTGTGTGCGCCAGCGTGTGTGTGGAGGAGGAGGGGGGAAAACATCTATGCTCAACGAGAACAAAACTTCTATATTTAATCTGCACTGAGAACAAGCGGGCACGCAGAGTCAAAAACAAAACGGGGATACCGAGCCGAGGCTTTGTGTGGCATGCAAATCACATCCGGACCAACCGACTGCTGTGAGCTTTCCCCCACATCTCTGTGATTGACAGGATTTTTAAAATGTGTAGATTATAAATATTTATAATTGACTGGATTCTCTCTGTTTGGTTGAACTTGTATGGAGGGGGGGGAAGAAGGAAAATAAGGCGCAAAAGCTTTAATTTCTCCAAAAAAAATAGCACAATGCAGTTCATCTGTGGCTCCGTCTTCACACAACCCTCCCTGTGCTCCCCGTAGTGTGTGTGCGTGTGTGTGTGTGTGTGTGTGTGTGTGTGTGTGTGTGTGTGTGTGTGTGTGTGTGTGTGTAGTAGCCTGTTTTTCTCACTGAGGATAATGAGCGTTGCTTTCAATGTTCTGCAGTCGTCTCGTTGACAGTTCCTCTGTTCTCCGAGAGGTCAGCGAGGTCACTGTTAAGTCACGCTCGCCTTGTAAACAAAGTGGGCCGGATCTCTGAACATTACTCCCAATAAAAGCAACACCAATTAGTAGCCTAACCACGGCTGGCCTAGTCTGGAAAAAAGGGCACATAGTTAGAGCGGTGCAGCAAGAGCATCCACGACACTCCTTTTCAGAGGACGCCATTTTTCGGAAAATGCTGTATCTCAAAGCTTCTTATGAGACAACATGTTCAGAATGTTTGATTGTTTTTACTTGCTGCTTATTTTTTAACAGTGGTGTAAAGTAACTAAGTAGATTCACTAAAGTACTGTAGTACAATGTTGAGCTACTTGTACTTTACTTAAGTATTTCAATTATCCACTACTAACCCTCCACTACAATTCAGAGGTAAATAATGTTGTTTTATTCCACAACATGTATTTAATAACTTTGGATTAATAATGTGAAATATAATCAAAGCTTAAATAATACTTTAGTTACACGTGGAGCAAATTCACAAGCTACCCTGCAGCATACAAAGTAATTAAAACTAACTTTTACTTTTGTTACTTTAAGTATATTTTGATGGTAATACTTTTGTACTTTTGAATGCAGGGCTTTTACTAGTATCACAGTATTCCTACACTTTGGTACTTCTACATTTACTTAAAGGTGGGGTAGGTAAGTTTGAGAAACCGGCTCGAGATCGCTAGAATTTGAAAATACACAACCGGAGAAAATCTGCCACTTCCTCACAGAGCCCCTCCTCCAACACACACGAACGCGCACATGACCAATGAGGGCACAAGATAAGTGTGTGCCCCGATGGAAGGCTGACAGGCAGGTAGGCCATTGTACTTTTTACAGTATTACGGCTTCTACAGATGACATTTGTTTATGGATTTTTTGTCAAAGCACTTAAGATATTCATTGCTATCGGGATGTTAAGAGCATTACATGGAATATAACAAAAAGTGTATCTCGAGCCGGTTTCTGAAACTTACCTACCCCACCTTTAAGTACAAGATCTGAGTACTTCTTCCACCTCTGTTTCTTGACCAAAAGTCAGTTCCCTCCAAAATCAAGGTGTCATCACACAGTCCAGTTCCAGAAGAGGAAGGTGGTGAGAAGGAAAACAGGGATGGGCTTCAACCTCTAAGAAATTGAAACAGCCTTTTTTGCCCTTTGATTGAATTGCAGTCTGTGGGCTCACTACGCTGTATAAGCCATCTCTGTCTGACTCTCTTTCAGCTCCACATCAAAAAGGCCAAAAAAGTTTCCTCCGCCCGGCATCCAGACACGCCACTGCCCACCGTCTCATCAATTTCCCCCTTTGATTTAATCACCGAGTGAAAGTGGCTTCACAAAGTTTCACAACTGAAACTATCTTTAAAAGAAACAGAAACAAGGAGTAAGGATAGTTAAAGTCTCCGTGTGATGCCAAACAAATACACTAAGAAAAAATATTTTACAGTCTCAATAATGCAAACTGCTTTCAATCCCACAGAGCATTAGGATTTAAAGTGAGCATGAAACACAAACCCTTCAAGCAGATTAAATTTCAAATCAAGCAGGCCATGTAAATGATGTGGTGACAGGGGGCCCAGTGCAATTAGCATGCCAGGCTAGTGTTAAAGCAATTAGGCAAAACAGACGGCTAGAGCACCAGGGCTAAGCATAGGAAGGGAGGAAGGACGAATATTTCCATATTGTTCTTCGGGACATTAGTGCACGTGTGTGTGCATGTACGGTTTGTTTGAGGTCGATCGGCACTCGACTTGTTTGTGGATTCCTCGGAGGGAATCAGAGGTTAATGGGAACTAGACTTTGTTTACTGACAGCCATTTTCCGAGAGCAAGCTGGGGGGATATAACGCATGCTGTAACAAAAAGAAGAAATAAAAAAAGACACTCCCGTTGCTTAGGGGAATCACGAAAACATTTACTGGTAAACAAGCCCAGAGCGGAAACTCCGGGAACCACTTTGGGGAAACAGCAGACACATTTGGGCAAATCTCTCAGGTGGAGCCATCAAAAGCGGTGTCGGCTTGTACGCGGAGACGTGGCAGGAACGACCACCTGGAGACGAGGAATGACACTCGTTTGAGCGTAAATTACTCAAACAAGCATGCCGGGGAATGGCATTTAATACTTGATGTTTCCCAGTGGGAACGGTGGTGGGTGCCTCTAAATCAAACAACGAGTTATGATTTACAAACACGAGTTAAAAACAAACATGGCACACATTGCACGGTGAGTTGTGTATGATGCGACGCGGGCCTTTTGGGATGCAAAGTGGGACAGCGACTCATGTCAGCGACGCGGGGAGAACAGCAGTTATAATGAGCGGTGGGGCGTAAAAATAGGATGTTACTGTTGTGCCGTATTTGTGGTGTTGATTTCCAGCGCATCTTTCTCCGTTGAGTTCTGTGCGCAGTGCAATACAACACAGGCAGGCTACAGTATACTATACATGTTTTTATATCGCATGGTTCCCGTTTGAAGACGATGTGTATATTATTGCGCAGTACGTTAAAACAACATGTTGCTATTCATTTCTGAGTCTTTGTTCTGACTTGAGGCGGCGTTCCTGATGGTTTTAATATCCCCGAAGGTAGAAGAAAGGCCCCATTTCAAATTGTTGACAGTATTGAAACATAATCTGTGTATAATGGGTTCTTCCTTGGCTCATGATACACTGCTCAACCAAGTTTCCCTGAACATCAGGGCAGTTGTTTTCCCATAATTCTGCAGACAACAAACTAACCAACAAAACGTTCCAATAACATAACCTCCATGGCGGTTTGACCTTAAGGTTATCAGTATATCAAAAACACCGTTACAATGCAATTCAATCCAATTCACTGTTTTATGTGTGCATTGTTGTATATGCAAAATATAGTTACTTTTAAAAGAAACGGTACTAGTATTGAATTTAACGGCATTATATCGAAAAACTTGGTCCTTACTAGTGTATGTAATTAAGGGTATATGAAAAATGTACAATTAAGAGATGTTGTGTACTAGGAATGTAAATGAAATGCATATAATACTTTTATTAAAATGTAATTTTTGCACACTAATTCGACAGACTTAAATACTGTTAAAGGCAGCATAACAAACAACCCAATAAAACCAAAAACCCTCATTCGAATGTCTTTTAAAGCTGTCATTTGAAAGCTGTAATGAAACAGGGGAAGGGCAAATCACCAGGTTAATACAAGGAAGTGACTCATGCTGGCATCCTAATATGTTCTGACTCAGCATTGTGTGTCTGGCTGCAGTCGGCATGTTATTGAAGAAGTTCAGACGAAAATGCTTCAGGGTGGATGTGTGTGTTTTTTTTAAACCGTCACATTTTCCTGCCACTAAAGTGTGTGAGAGAGCAGCCAATCAGGAACAACCAACTTGCATGTGTGTGTCAGGGGTTGCTTGGATACCACACAGTGGATTGAGGTGAAAGCTAATTACAGCACTAAATGTCTATTAAGGAAAGGTAAATAAAAACGTATAGTAAATGGAACACAATGATAGCAGCAACACACCGTGTACATTTATATTTGTTCTCCTATAAAGAATGTCTTTTTTAAACCACCATGTAACCGTAAAATGATCACACTAATTATTAAATCCTACTTTTGCTATCACATGTTGTATCACTGCTACCAATGATTAATCTGCTCTATAGGAAACCCAGCTTATGGTGTAACCCTTACAGAGACATTTACTTTAAACAGTCTAAATGTTCTCAACTCAATTAGCTGAAATTTAAATTACATGGAGTTTCCAGAGTGTGTGCTAATTAGTTCCCGCTCAAGTCACCGCCATGAATGTATGCTATGTCGTACAACCTATCAGACTATGTAGCGCCATATGGTCGACATGGCCTATGGGCTTTGAGAGAATGACTTCAGGGAGAGAGTCCAAGCCAAGCATGTGAAGCAGTGTTTTGGTTGCAGCGTAGCAGCAGGCTTTATAGACAGCGAGGGACAAGAAAAGCACATTTTTGAGTGTGGAAAAGTTCCAAAGTCCACACTAGATGAGTAGATGATCAACAAATAATTTCAAACCCAAATAGACAGAGAGAGGAAGATTCTCACGCAATAACAGAAACCCAAAACTGAGTAATGCGATGAAGTCTGGCCTGAAGCCAAGTGAAACAAATGACATGATGTAGCTGACTACTGTATCCAGGTAACAAAAGCCCAATGAACAACAAACTGGCAAATCCTTCCCAGACTGGGTCATTTTCTTCCACAACAGGAAAGATGACAGTGGTGAAGGATACTTTTCCCACCTCATGCTCATATATTGAATGTTAACTTAGAACGTTTGTTAACGTCGATTGTATAAGAAGTGGAAATAGTCACGGTGACGTCACCAATTTGTGGACTACATTTTATCTTGGTCTTTTGAAACCAGAAGTGAAACAAGAAGATGGAGCTGAGTATGACAGAATGGGGAACTTTTTGTTGTTGTTAAAATTAGCTTTCATGAAGTGAAACAGAAAGTGAAAGTGTTAAAGCTCTGAGGAGAAAACATGTCAGTAAACATTTTCCTTTTCAATTCCATTTCAAAATCTTCAATACAAAGATAATAAATCAAGTGAGAAGTTGGGTAATTTTCTCATAGACTTCTATAAAAAAGGACTTATTTTCTGCAACCAATGGAGTTGCAAGTATTTTATTATCAGGATACTATGATAATATAAATGCTACATTATCGGCTGTAAATATATCTAAATATACAGTGGGGCAAAAAAGTATTTAGTCAGCCACCAATTGTGCAAGATCTCCCACTTAAAAAGATGAGAGGCCTGTAATTTTCATCCTAGGTACACCTCAACTATGAGAGACAAAATGAGAAAAAAAATTGCAAATTATGGTGGAAAATAAGTATTTGGTCAATAACAAAAGTTCATCTCAATACTTTGTTATATACCCTTTGTTGGCAATGACAGAGGTCAAACGTTTTCTGTAAGTCTTCACAAGGTTTTCACTGTTGCTGGTATTTTGGCCCATTCCTCCATGCAGATCTCCTCTAGAGCAGTGATGTGTTGGGGCTGTCGCTGGGCAACACTGACTTTCAACTCCCTCCAAAGATTTTCTATGGGGTTGAGATCTGGAGACTGGCTAGGCCACTCCAGGACCTTGAAATGCTTCTTACGAAGCCACTCCTTCGTTGCCCGGGCGGTGTGTTTGGGATCATTGTCATGCTGAAAGACCCAGCCACGTTTCATCTTCAATGCCCTTGTTGATGGAAGAAGGTTGTCACTCAAAATCTCACGATACATGGCTCCATTCATTCTTTCCTGTACACGGATCAGTCGTCCTGGTCCCTTTGCAGAAAAACAGCCCCAAAGCACGATGTTTCCACCCCCATGTTTCACAGTAGGTGTTCTTTGGATGCAACTCAGCAGTCTTTCTCCTCCAAACACGTCAAGTTGAGTTTTTACCAAAAAGTCCTATTTTGGTTTCATCTGACCATATGACATTCTCCCAATCCTCTTCTGGATCATCTAAATGCTCTCTAGCAAACTTCAGACGGGCCTGAACATGTACTGGCTTAAGCAGGGGGACACGTCTGGCACTGCAGGATTTGAGTCCCTGGCGGCGTAGTGTGTTACTGATGGTAGCCTTTGTTGCTTTGGTCCCAGCTCTCTGCAGGTCATTGACTAGGTCCCCCCGTGTGGTTCTGGGATTTTTGCTCACCGTTCTTGTGATCATTTTGACCCCACGGGGTGAGATCTTGCGTGGAGCCCCAGATCGAGGGAGATTATCAGTGGTCTTGTATGTCTTCCATTTTCTAATAATTGCTCCCACAGTTGATTTCTTCACACCAAGCTGCTTACCTATTGCAGATTCAGTCTTCCCAGCCTGGTGCAGGTCTACCATTTTGTTTCTCGTGTCCTTTGACAGCTCTTTGGTCTTGGCCATAGTGGAGTTTGGAGTGTGACTGTTTGAGGTTGTGGACAGGTGTCTTTTCTACTGATAACGAGTTCAAACAGGTGCCATTAATACAGTTAACAAGTGGAGGACAGAGGAGGCTCTTAAAGAAGAAGTTACAGGTCTGTGAGAGCCAGACATCTTGTTTGTTTGTAGGTGACCAAATACTTATTTTACCGAGGAATTTACCAATTAATTCATTAAAAATCCTACCATGTGATTTCCTGGATTCTTTCCCCCCGTTCTGTCTCTCATAGTTGAAGTGTACCTAGGATGAAAATTACAGGCCTCTCATCTTTTTAAGTGGGAGAACTTGCACAATTGGTGGCTGACTAAATACTTTTTTGCCCCACTGTATATCTTGCTGCCCTCGAAAATGTGTAAATTCCTTAAAGCAACTACATTTGATCATATGGTGTATTGATCATAAAATACAGGCTTTAGTTGAAGTACCCTCTCTGATAACCAAAATAATAGACAATAAATAATCCTTCGGTAAATAATTTAAAAATGACTGGTTGTCTTCCACATGTGTTGTTCTGGTCACTTAAGCACTTATGAAGTAGCGACATTCTTTCTTCACTGATTCACAATTACAGTACAGTTTATGAAGCATAAGAAAAGCATAAAAGAAACATATTTGAATCCTACTTTGCTCTCTCTCGATAAGTACAAAATTGCAGGGTACTCTACACACAAATGTTCTTGGGTCTTACAAATCACTATGATTGCACATCTGGAAATGTAAGCGTATTTACACATGTAACCGTCCCACTATGTCCAAACCCATCAAGTAATTTTTTGTGGAATACATCCTTCAATCTGTCAGCCTGACTGAATATACGTTTAAAATGGTATTTGTGGGCCACGATATTGTGCTGGCAAGCCCGCCTTAACCCCCTATTTAAGGCCCCCTATTTAAACAACAAATCAAAGTCATTTCCTCGGCAGGCTCTGTGATCGCACTTCTCCACTCTGCTCTACGAGCGCCTGGTCCTCTCCTCCAGATGAGTGACGTATCGGGCCTCCCTCATGTATTTGTCCGGTTGCCGTTGGCTCCCTCAGGTAGCAAGTCCTCGTCGTCCTCTCCATCTCCTCCAACAGATAATGTCCTTCCAGTCTGTTTTTCCTCTCCCGCTACTCCATCGCTATCAGAACTAGACGGCCTACTTGGTTCCGAGGCCGGCACCGCTGCCGCTCGGTATAGAACTCATCTGTCCTTCCTCCTCATCCTGGCCTACAGGTTTAAAATAACCTGTAAGCTTCGGCATTTTTTGTAATAGCTGCTTGTCTCGAAACTCCTTTTCCCTCAACAATTTCCTTTCCCGAGCGCCACTCTCAAACTTTCTCTTCTCAAACTTTTTCTCCTAAACAACCTTCATCTGTCACTCAATCACTCGCAATTTGAATAAGTCACATGTGAAACATATTCTCATTCTGATTGGCTGTTAAGTGGTGCCCACTGACTGTTTCGGAGTCATCATGTTTGAGAAAAATCTCTGGACTCCATTGGTCTGATTGATTAGCAGAGCAAATGATCAAAATACTACGGAGGGAAGATATTTTCGTTTGGATTACTGGTCTGGGGGAACCTCACGAGTGTGTGTGTATATGTGTGTGTTTTCGTGTATTTTTGCGTGTGCGTGTGTGTATTGTGTTTGTTTCCCGGGGAAAACACGTCACGAGAAACACCGGATGTTGTTATGCCTGCTGTGACGTTAAGTTACTCCGTTCTCCGCTTGTAATTATGCCGTCACAAGCTTCAAAGCTGTATTTATCATCTGAATTTGCCGAAACAAGTTTAATATTCTGAAAGCCAAGACTTTGTTTATTTGAAATCAGATGAAAACAAACTGTATCTATGATTAATATACGCCTTACATTCATAATTTCAGCGGAGGGAGGGGAACAGCAGAACAGCAGAGTGGCGAGGGAGAGCTGTCTTCTTCCCTTTACAAGCTTCAAAAATGTATTTATCGTGTGATTTTGGAAATAAAAGTTTCATATTCTGAAAGCCAACACTTTGTTTATTTAATTTTTTTTAATTGGCTCATGATAGGCCCCTGATCTCCGTAGGCCCCTGGGCTTCAGCCCAGGTCAGCCCGTGCATTAAGGCGGCCCTGTGTGTTGGTAAGTCCAACTGATCCTCTACCGGGGAGTCCCACACGGTTAAAGAGGCCCTATTATGGTTTGGGGGATTTCCTTTTCCTCTAGTGTGTTATACAGGCTTTTCAACATGGTCTGCTAACGCTAAAATCCCCAAGTTTCTCTCCAGCTAACCAATCAGAGCAGACTGGGCTCTGGTTTCAGACAGAGGGGGAAAAGAGGTGCTGCAACACAGGCAGTATGAGAAAAAAACATTTCTGAACATTAAATCATGGAGATATGTAGCAGAAAAAGCACAAAATACAACCTAAAAACAAGGATAAAATGTCCTCTTTAAGAGAGTATTATACATTGAGGATGGAAAACAGCATAACTGAGAATAGACCTATGACCAATGAGTGCTTGGCTGAATTATGTTATGGCTTCCCATGATTGTTTTATGACATGACCTCCCTATCGAGAGGCGAAGTCCCTCCCCTTCCGGTGGACCTCCATCGGACCTTATTTCGGAAAAATGATGTATTGAAGTAAATGGCGAGAGAAAAATTATCTTTCGATCCCGTTTGAATTGTGCCACGAATTACACATATGATGTTTGTCAATTTAAAAGATGATTTTGCAAGTCAAAAAAAAAAACGTGTCGTAAAACTGTGAAGTAACAAATGTTTTTGTGTGAAAATCTCAATGAACTACATCTCCCGTCTCGCACACGTCGCCAACACCAAGATGGCCGTCACGTTGGCACATTTCACTTCTTTCTTTCAGAATGAAGTGAAAAGTATTAAAACAGGTGAAAATCACTACAAGTCTGGGCATGTTGAGAGCTGCACATACACACAAGGGGAGTTAGTCGGTTCTGTTATAGCCAGCATGCGGGACCGGCTTTACAAGGTTTCGGTGAGTAACACGAGTGTAATGTGTAACGTTAATGACATCACTTACTCTGGGATTTGTAATCTTTCTAGTATTTTTCATAGTCTTATATTTCAACAGTTTTAAGACAAACTGTGACTTTTTTGACATGGAAATTATTTTTTAAGATTGACAAACATAATTCGTGGCACAATTCAAACAGGATCGAAAGATAATCTTTCTCTCCCCATTGACTTCAATACATAATTTTTCCGGAATAAGGTCCCATGGGGCGGAAGTAGAAGGGCGGCACTTCGCCTCTATTTAAAATTGGAGTGGCAGAAGTTCAAAGCATTACAGTCCCAATCAAGCACACAACCCATTTTAGTCACCACCACACGCTTTGATTAAAGAGTTATAACTGGAATCATGTTCTACACTACAAACAAGCTCAAATGGAGACTGGCACAATTTATGGAACAGTTTGGTCAAATGATACAACAATGAGAGTCAGAGAGGGGATGGATGTTCTGCTTTCACCTGTCACATGCAGCCATTTCCTAATTTCCAGACTATCGTGAACAAGACCCGGCTTAGAAACAAAGGGCCCACTAACAAAGCTTCCCATAGAGAATTGACTGGGGCCTTGGTTGCTATTTACATACAGATGCACCGGGAATCATTTGCATAATGTTTTTTTGTAGCAGGGTGCTCAGGGGAGCAGCATTGTAACATATTGGTGCCTAATGAACTCTGAAAAAATTGATTTTCCACAGAGTAAATTAAGAAATGCATTATAGCTGTTAAAGCAATCTTGGGGGAAATCGGAGCCTTCCTGTGCTAAACTACGCTTGATAAGTAATAAATTACATGTTACACTTATTTGCTTTAATTCATGCAAATGTTGCCCAATTAATGTATCACAGTAGTTCTGAGGGCAGCCACTGGAGATTTAATTATTTATTGGATTTTGGTGTGTGAATGTGCTTGTGTTGTTGGCATACGACGCATGCATGAGTATACAGTAGTAGAGGTTTGTTTGTGGATATTGTGTAATAATTGTAGGTTTAATTTTAAATACTTGTATGCCTATCAGCAGCAGAGTTAAATCTCCTGTCTGCCGGGACTTTCTGACAGAGGCCTGATTTTCTCTCAAAGCTCTCACACACTTGGACTAGTTTTGGCTGCCTTCCTCCCCTCCCTTCCTTCCCCTCCCTTGCGGGCTCCAGGGTGAGTCATTGTTTACTGGCCTCTCACTCTGCTGTCCTATCACCCGGCCCTGACACTAATTTTCCATTTGTTCACTGCCCCCGCATGTGGTCACAAGACACCGGCCTGGCCTGGCGTTTCCTCCCCGAGACGTCACTTGGCCCGTCTGCTTCTGTCTGCGTTATAATCTGGCTGCAGCTTTTCATCACTGAGTCAACGCTTTACTTATAGCATCGCACGAGGGACTTCTAATCAGTGGTGGAGTGTAACTTAAGTACAACTAAAGTACGTTTTCTCAAGTACTGTACACTGTACAATGTTGAGGTACTTTACGTCTATATAGTTACTATTTACTTTAAAACATTTGGCGTTTTGCATTCAAAGAGTACATTAGACATGATGTTTTGCAATAAATTAATAAAGTCAATAATATGGTAGTTTATACAAGAACAGCTCAGTTGATTACCATAATAAAACAATAATTCATATTCTTATTTCATTTGAATAATGGTGAGTTTTTTGGGTGTTTTTTTGGGTGTTTTCTTCGTTTTAACTTGAATACTTGGAAGAACATTTGTAAATGTACTTGCTTACTTTTACTTAAAGGGGACCTATCATGCAAAATGCACTTTTTGATGTCTTTTATACATAAATGTGTCCCCGGTGTGTCGGGGAGCTCACGCAGCGTCAGAAAATAACCCTTTTCCTCTGTACCCAAATCTTTTAAAAACGGGAGTACAACGAGCGGATACAGATTTGCTGCCGATACCATAGATATATATAAACACTAGATGGCTCACACGCGCTGCTGGCCAATGGAGACCGACGTTGCCACTTGGCCGCCATCTTGCTACAGGCAGTGCTCTCATTCATATCATTATGGTTTACTATTTAAATAACCATAGCTTGCTCAATTTTCAACCGATTTTCAAACGGTTTGGTTTTTTATAAACATCACAGATGTAGTTATGATACTGCATACTTATAATCATGGACTTTCATATGAAAATAACATTAATCAGATAAAGCAATAGCTATACACACACACAAGGTATTTATATTAAATATTTGCCGGTGTATATATTTCCATTTATTTTTATTATATTGTCAATATTTAAAATAAATTATAAATAAATTATAAAATTAAAATACATTTATATTTTATATATAAAAATCGGTCTCATGTTACCACTCTGTAAACCAAGAGTTGTTAATTGAGCAATGCCTTAGCTTGAAGAACAGGGACACAACTAATGACAATAGCATATGTTGGTATATTATTTAGATATTCACACCTTTATCAGAAGAACCAAACCAACATAAAATGTGCTCACAGACAGGCCAGTTCTGTCTAATTTATCACAATTATTTTTTACATGAGATCTTCATATCATCCTAGTTTTGTATTTAGTTTCTAGATTTGTAAACAAATCCAGAACCTTTGAAATATGTTATTGAAAAAAGACCAAGAATAATATAAACTGTACCATGTGTCCTTTTGTAGTCCATTTGTGGTTTGTCTTGACTCACCCCGGCTGATATATCACAAAATCCACTGTTTAAATTGTTCCCTATATTGCCCCTATGCCCCTGTAAGGTGTCCTTGGGTGTTATGAAAGGCGGCCCCCCAACATAAATGTATTATTATTATTAAGAAGAACAACTTGGTGTGGTGTGGAGGGGATGTAGGAAGCAGGAGCAGGTGGGGAGAGATGGGGCTTCAAGGTTCAAGGTTATTTGTTTTAAATGTGTCTTGCACACAATAAAATAAAATACAGTATACCACAAAACCAATAAGACACACAGTGACACACGGCACACTAACAATCAATCATCGTCCAGCCTCAGCTTTGGTATTCTTTCACAACCATGTTATGGGTTTATTAGACTGAGCAAACATAAACATATGTGGTGATCCCACGGGTTCTTGTTTGCAGACAGCGTCGATTGGAGCATCCGTAGGCTGCACAAAAGTCCGGCATAGTCAGGTACTTCTGTAAACACAAAGCCAGCAAATTCCTGTATCATAATGCAAGATGTTTTTAACAAGCCAAACCACTTGGAAGAAATCATGTGTAACTTAAGTTGTGTTGAAAAGAAAGAGCAGTTCTGCCTCTCCCACTGGTGTAAAGTTGCAGGGTGAACTTTGTAATACTAGGTCTCACTGACAGCCTCTTGTTATTAGCCAGCTAATAAATACAACCACATACACAAAGAAAAGCTGCAATTTCAACATGTCCAAGCATCCTGTATCATAGCCATGCTAATAATGTTTATAATAAACCAAACCGTTTGTAAATGAGTCAAGATTTCAGCGAGTTAAGAGTATTTTTGTGCAGATCACTCACCTTACAACAGCTACCATAACGCGAATCAGAGTAACTGTTGACTGTAGCAAGATGGCGGCCAGTCAGCTACGCTGGAAAATCTCCCATGAGCCATCTAGTGTTTATATATATCTATGGCCGATACGACGTCCAATCGGCGGCGGACCCACAGAAAGTTGCTATCAGAAACAATGCCTGACATATTTTGGACGTAATCTCGTCTTTGTTTACATTAGCAAGCCTTGCTAACACTCAGAGCTAACCTGTACTGAAGAGCACATGTGTTTAAAAAGCAGGAAATAAAAAAAAGGAACTCACCTTGTGGTAAACCTGCAAGAGAAAAGGCATTTGAGCTCCATACTATTTTCAGACATAATCCTTGATTTGATTGACTTGGTTCAACAGGATGGCGTTATATCACAACCGAATTTAACTTTATCTCCGGTAGAATTCTGATCAGGCATTAGCTCTGCCTCCTCTTCTTTCTTTTTTTTCAAGCTAAGGACCCAACATCTGCGTTTCTCTAACAGGGCTGCAAAAGAGGGGTCTGAGCAGTATGGCATGGCTGCAATGGGCGATCCGTTTGGTATTTTAAGCAAAAAACTTAAGACATGTTTTTTTATAGATATGGTTCTACAATATATGTTTCCAATATAGCATAATAGGTCCACTTTAAGCATTATACAGTGTGGCATTAGTATTCTTACTAAAGTCATACATATGAATACTTCTTTAGCCACTGCTTCCAATACACTTGTGTTAGCAGGAAAGGGATTTATTGTATTGCTCTGACACACTTTGACATTTTTGTCACCAGGTAATAAACGTGTGGCTAACCCCATCCTCACTGGCCACTAATCTAACGTTGTGTGGTCAAAAAATAACAATAGAAATACGAGAAGAATATGTGTTTCTAAGTAAAGAAGGGAAAACGGTGACTTTTTGCCCCTATCTGAATATCAGCCGTTATATAATTACACCTATGGATAAACACACCTTATTGGAAGAGCGAGTGGAACCTCTGGATGTCCGAAGCATTTGGCGGAACAGCTGGAAAAAATGACTGTAGAATTAGCCTTTTGCTTCAGGAGGCTGCAGGAGAGAACAGGCCTCTGTTTCCATCCCCACAACCTGAAGTCCTTTCCCCCTGTGACGGTGAGATAAAGTTCACTCGGAGAACTTTCTACAACTGCGTGCAATCAGAAACTTTCATGCAAATTGGAGTTGTACTAATGCGATCTGCATACCTGTGCAAAACACAAATGCAAACAAGAATGACACGATGGCCCAGTTAGCCATCCGCCCGCTGTCAAACCCAACAGGAATTAGAAAGGAGTTAACGCTACTTTGTTTCTCTCCCCTTCAAGTACTCTCTCTACCCCTGCACTCACTTCTGAGGCATCCACTAAGTATCCACCCTCATCGTGCCAATATTAAAAAGCTTAGCAGCCAATGGTTTTCCAAGTAAATTAGAGAAAACAAAATCTCCCAGATTAGTCAATTAAGTGGTACATTAGCCCGAGACTTAATTAAAAGATAGCAGGGCGTACAGTCTTTAAGGATATTGAGAGGTGGCGGGAGTGTTTAAACAGCAGATTGAACAAATGGCACTTATTAAAAACTTGACTGTGAGTCACTTGACACCTCACATATCCCCTGCACCTTGAGCTACATAAACAGAGTGTCAGCTCCCTGGCTTCCTGCTATGCAAATCTCTGGGATGAGGCAAAGAGAGGAAGTGCACTCGTCATACAGCATCCCCGCCTGGAACGTCAAGCCGCCGTCCTACAATCGGAGGCTTAGCAACCCGAGCGGAAACATAGCGTTTACTAACTCGTACTTCTCTACACCACTCCTGAATAGTGGTTATTAATGTTTGTAAGGCAAAAATAGAAGCTAATCGGGGGGGGGGGGGGTTTAAGATGCATCTTGTGACACAGAAAGTGTGTTAGTAGGTTTGGTTGCAGAGTGAATGCATTCTCACGAACACAAACCCCTGCAGAGATAATATGTGCATGCTCGGTGTCAACCTCTCTTTGAAAGGCATCCTTAATTAAACCTTTTGTTCTTCCGAAATGAAAAAAAAAAAAAAGGCAGAGCCAGGCGAGCAAAAGGCAGTTATTGTGTCAGAGTGCCGAGAGTGAAGAGCGAGGTACACTAAAACATCACAGTTCACTGCTCGTGTTGCCGTCTCGGCGTCACTTTCTATCTGGAACAATGAGACAGCTGACAGCTCGCACCTAAGAATTATCACGCTAAACTGAATTATTTCTGCCACGTGTTAATTTATTAACAACCTGTGCATGCTCTAATGTAGCCGGCATTTGCATATACATTTTTAACCTGCGAGCTCCTTCGCCTTGAATATTCTTTCGGGAGATGAGAATATTTCAAACTGCCTTTTGTGGCACCGCGATTGCATTTTGAAGATTGGGATGTGGAGGGGGGAAAAAGGAAGAAAGACACATAAATCTCACATGTCCGCAGGGTACATATTCTTTAAGGGCAGATATCTGCACTTCATCACCTTGCAATATATGAGCTGTGGCATCTCCGATCTGAAGCCGCCTCCTCCTCCTCACTGAGCTCTCCTCTCCCTTTCTCAAAGAGACACCTATGACTGCCTTCAGATGGCTTCACATACCGCTGCCTTGTTTAGATGGCTCCCCAGGACCTTTCTGTTTAAGAAGAGCAAACATACAGTATTAATAAGCGCCAATTAACTATTCATATCCGGCTTCAAAACACAAGGAATATGTAACGTGTAGATATATAACAATATGTAACCCAGCGCTACTTTAAATGTTTGTGTACAGCGAACATAATACGATATATTTAAAAATATACACAAATACTCGAACAAAGTATTTTACCGACGTTTTTCTTTTTTCTTTTGACAAGGCAGGCGATAAAGATTCAGAAAACAGGTATCTGGGAGGGGAAATCTTACCAATTGACACCTTCCACCTTAAGAATCCCCAACGCTCGCACCATATGCATCATTAAACACGCCTAGATAATGTCGTGTGCCACTCCCATCCATCTTCACATTAACGTACATGTCTCAAATGTATATAATTACAGAACTCAAACAGTGATGCATTCATGGCAGTATTTGTATTTGTTTGTAATCCAATAACAGGTTGAGGAATCCAGAAGAAATATCTACAGTGAACCGACAATAGAGATGTTGTGTGTAGTTCTTATAAGTGTTTTTATTAACTTTCAAGCAACCGTAATTTATTTCCTGGTGACTACAGATAAACTGGAACTATTTTCTACGAAGGAAATAGTCCCCATGAGATTTTTTGCACCAGTTATGTATCAGTTATTCATAACAACACAAATGGCTGCACATTCACGACAGAAGAAATGAGGACACCGTTTCTGGAAAGATTTCAAGAGAGTTTTTTGAGACCCACAAACTTATTTAAAGTCCCTTTCATTGTTGGGTTGGAAACAGAAATTCTAAAAAGATTTAAATAAAAAAAAAGAAATCTGCAAAATACAAACATATGGGCATGATAAAAAGCACTAAGGGGAATACAACAATAACCTTTTTAAATGTTGACGTACCATCCTTGTAGATCGCAATATTAAAGCTTAAAATAAACCGATAACATCTCATGCCTGAAATGGTGCCATATAGAAGGTTTACCTTGACAATGCCCCCCCCCGTATCACACACATGTTAATTCACACTTTGCAAAGTTCTCTTCCGCAGAGCAGGTGTCGCCGATGCACACCTGTAAACTTTGCAATTCCCAGCGGCGTGTGTACGGAGCACCCTGCCGACGGCGTGCTACCTTCCCTTGAATCCGCTCTACACATCCTCACAAGCAAACTGTCACCGCAGCCGTTTGTTGCGGAGCGGCGTGTAAACAAAGATGCAACATGGGATGTGTTTATCTGCAGCAGATGAACCCATTACAGACGCTGACAGGCAAATAAACACATGGAGGCAAGGCATCTGCTACTATGTGGGGTAAGTGTTTGTTGTAGAGTCACCGTGTATCAGGAAAACAATTTACCAGATCTGACAAACAATTATAGCCCTGTGTTTACTTACACGTTTAAAGAAAAGACACAACAGCTTTGTCTTTGCAGAACACACATGTTTGTTTTTGCCTGTTGTTGCAAAGCATGTTTGAGCCAGGCTATTTGTGTGACTGTGTGTGTGTGTGTGTGTGTGTGTGTGTGTGTGTGTGTGTGTGTGTGTGTGTGTGTGTGTGTGTGTGTGTGTGTGTGTGTGTGTGTGTGTGTGTGTGTGTGTGTGTGTGTGTGTGTGTGTGTGTGTGAGAGAGGCTTTGCCTGTCAGTCATGTTAACTCAATGTGAAGAGGTTGTTCCAAGCGGAAAGTTGAGTCCTATATATTTGCCACAATGGCTGGTGTTATTAAGACCTTGATCCGTGTTTTCTTTCTGCATGGAGGGAGGTAAGCTACTGCCGTGTGTGTGTGTGTGTGTGTGTGTGTGTGTGTGTGTGTGTGTGTGTGTGTGTGTGTGTGTGTGTGTGTGTGTCTCAGCTCTGTAAACATCCCATTTTAAAACCACCGTGAGGGAAGTCTTCCGCTAGTGCTCACATTTAAACCCAATTGAAAGCATTTCTGGACGCGTTGAAAAATAAACGCGGTCCGATTCACTAAAAAGAACATAAGCAGCCCAATACATAAGACAGAGAGCATGATGAATGAGCTTTCTCTGACGTCATTACTTCAAGGGCAAACATCAGGGTGTAACATTTACACAACGCCTAAATGTGTCATTTAACTTAAAATGTGCAAAGCGAGCAACTGATCTTATAAACATATCCCACTCTGTAGTTAAAACGCAGATAAACTATTAAAGAACAAGCGCGCCTCATAAACAACCTGCCAATCACCCAGCAGACCCAGATGACTGGAGGCGGCGTTCATTTAAGTGATGTTAAGAACAAACAATCAAAAGTGCTGTGCTCGGGAGAACACAACACGTCCACATCAGCAAATGACATGTAACAATGGTGACATCTAATTTATAGCTCACGGAGCGTGTACAAGCAAATAAACAGGCATCTCTGGTCCGCACGTCCCTCTCAATTTGCCTCTCCCACGGTCTGTTGACTCTCAGACGCGGGGCGGGAGGGGAAATGGAAAAGTTGAAAGTGCGCAACTTTGAGCTGATGTCTCATTCCCAGGTCAAAGACCCCCGCTTTCTTAGAAAACCTGTGCAGGCATCTGTAAAGCATAAACATGAAAAACATATTCCACTTGCAAGTATGCCACAACATCGGGGATGTGAGGAAGGAGGGGGGATGTTTTCCGCACTGTCGAGGAAGAAAGGAAACGATTTGAAGACATCTCAGCGTCGCTTCTCTCCTTTCATTCCCGCGTTGCTTAAGGCAGGTGTTGTCAGCGGCGTCTGCGCGGGGTGGCGGAAACTTTGAACCTCGCCGTGCCCCATCCGTGGGCTTTTTTTGTCAAGCTCGAGTCTCGTGATCTCGCTAACTGCCACGTTATCTCTGCACCGCCGTGGCGACGCCTCCAGGTAACAAGGAGATTAGAGGCCCATGCATCACAGCAAAGCTGCAGCGAAAGGGGGTCTTTAAATATTTAAGGTATGAGTGTGATCACACATTGTTACTCTAAGAAGAGAGGGGAACAAAGAACACACATGTTTCGCTTGGAAATCATTTACATTTCATTGCCGGGACTCTGTTCTGAGACAGATGCCATTTCTGAGTGTTGAAATGCAAAAAGAATGTAAAAGACTATCCACACTTCCTGCTGTCGGAAAATACACAAAGAAGCTGCCACTGCTAATGCAATTGTGATGGATTTTTCTACCACATCAATAATTTGTGCGGTAGAAATAACAAGCAAACAAATACCATGTGGCGTGGGGAGGCAGGCTTCTCCGGCCGCTTGTCAAAGTCAATACGAGTCCTCAGGTAATGACCCCATTTGCATTGTAAACCAGGCCCTTGTGTGAGAGTGCTAATGGGGCCACTACCTGAGGAGATTCATTGAAAGTGACATTACTTGAACGCCCCTCTTTTTTTTTTTTTTACCTTCCCTTGCTCAGCCCTTTGAAGGATCGTCTCATCTTATTTTAATGTAGTGACACAAGTCTAAACAGCGAGGTCAAGTCTTTTCAAACTTTGACACAAGTGAAGAGGCGGGTTAAAGTAGTCCCTGTTCGGTGTGGTTTTAAAATACAAACACGTTGCGAAGGAACAAACAATATTACACAGAAGAAACTGTAACACTGACTTTAATTAAATGTATTATGTCATCAGATTTCACATAACTGTATTAGGTTAGTTGAAAGCAATAATATTAAGTTGAATCTTATATTTTTTTAGTTCAACTTAATATTATTGCCAACAACCGTATGCGGTCGTGTGAAATCTGCTGACATAATGTATTCAAAGTCAACGTTTCAGTGGATGTTTTTAATCCATCATGACACATGCCATAATGCTTGTCATTTTCTGATGTGCTTACTTTCAAAAAAATTGCACACCAATGCTGACAATTATCTGTATAATTATCCCTAATGGCTCAAGACACAATATTATAAATATATCAAAATTAATCACCTCAACGCTGGCTGCCATGTCGTGACGGTTTTAATGGATCCTATGGATTGCCAGAAGACTTGGAGGGGGGGATGCGGTTAGATTTTCTGACAAAAACAAGCATTGATGTCGGAAAAAACTGACGGAGAATAAAGAGAACATTTCCACCCCCTCTTGTCCTGTCTAATTAGTCATATTATATATAATTAGAACATTTATATAATCCTATCAGTATACAACTTTTAGGTGTCCTGAAAATGAATGAAGCAAAACACCGTTAATGTACCCTTCCTTCGTATAAAGCAACAGGAAAAGCAGTCATTTGTTCTCATGGTTGAGGGCAGTACACTTTCATTTTCAGAAAGTTGTATCCAACCCAATCGAGCAGAAGGATGGATGGATGGATGGATGGATGGATGAATACGTAGCGAATCAGAGGAGGTGGCCACCGCCGCACTCTAATTTATTTAATATTGTAAGAGAAATGACCTTGAGATCAGAGAAGTGGCGAATGTCTCCCCAGACGGCAAACAGAAACAATGGAGCCGTCCTAATTGTGACATTACAATCCGGCACACAGTGAGCGATCAGAGGGGGATTGATTGGAGGAGTGGAAAGGTGGACGACTTTGTGAAAAGGTCATTGCACACTCTACCTGGAGTTTTTAATAAATCCAACCCACCGCCTGCACGGCGAACACGGAAGAAAGTGAAAGAAAAAGTACAACTCCTGTGTGATTACAGACTTCCTGGACAGTGATATTTTCCCCAACGCATTAGTGAAGCAAGATGGTAATTTCCCGGGGCCAGGGTGTATGGAGGCAGAAAATGATAAAAGGAAATAGATAGAACGAAAGGGGGGGGGCTCTCTTTCGCTTTCTGCCCTCCCAGCAGGGGGGCTGACGTGGAGGTTAATTGGGGGGTTAAGAGGAGGTGGTGTCGGCTGAAGGTCAGACTGCTATTCCAGCCAGCAGGAGGTCCCTGATCCGAGATGGACTTGTTGAGCGTTGTTGGTCATGTTGTCATATAAGTGCTCACTCTCTAATAGAGACAGGGAACGGAGCTGTGAAAGAGCACAGAGGCAGATGTGGCAACTTTCTGCTGCAAAGAGAAGGACACACAACCAACATTTCAGAAAGCACACAAGTAAAGGATATAAAACGCTGGAGAAATCATCTGTGGTTGCTATATCTGACTACTGTATATGGATTTCAATGACTACTTTTTTATTACGATGTTGTATTTTAGTGTTGCCTCTGTGTTTAGTGTCCTGTCTGTCTGTAACTTTGTGTGGTAGTGTCACCACAGGTATCTCTTGAAAATGAGATCTTGTGTCTCAATGAGATGTTACACCTGTATAAATAAAGGCTAAATACAAATTAAAAATTAAAATAACGTGGGACATGATGTTAAAATTAAAGTTGCAATTTTCTTACCAGTTGCTGTCAGGACAGAATCATCAATTCAACGAGAACAACAAGTTTTTCGGTGACAGAAAAGGCAGATAAAATGGAGGTTTTATATTATCGACCAATCCAATGAAGATTTATTGATGAAAATTGATTGGTCTATAAAATGGCTGTTGTGATTTTCCCACAGCCAAGGGAGATGCATTCAAATGCCTTGCTGGTTTTGGAACAACAGTCCAAAAGCAAAACAGTCCAAAGATATTACTGAACATAGAAAAGCAAAAACTGAGAAGCTGGAACTCGGAAATGTTTAGCAGTTTTGCTTAGAATTAGTTTCTTGAAGTCGTGTAATTACTGGAGCTCCATTTGTTATAATTCCTAGGGTTATTTGGAGATTTTAAAGTAAACTCCCGACAGTCCACTGCTTGGCTTACACGACTGACTGATGTTATACCTTAAGAAATTAAAAGCACAAAATCTGCTGCATATCGTTTTTGTTGCAAGTATCTGTATCTGAGTTTGATACAGAACATGTACATTACAACATTTATGTCCAGAGGCAAGGTATAGAAGACTCTATATATTCTCATGTTGCCCCTGGGCATTACCAGAGTAGATTGAGTGGAAGAGTTTCTCAAACAACTGGAAGACAAAATGGAGACTTGTTTAACGGTCCCATGTCATGACCATTTCTACTGATCATAATTCCATTGTTGAGGTCTACTAAAATAAATGTATATTGTGCAATTTTCCAAACTCACATTGGTTTCTCAGACAGCATCTCTGTATAGCATGTGTATTCACTCTGTCCTAAACGGCTTGTTGGAGCTGTGTGTGTGTGTGTGTGTGTGTGTGTGTGTGTGTGTGTGTGTGTGTGTGTGTGTGTGTGTGTGTGTGTGTGTGTGTGAGGAAGTCCGCGGATTGGTCCAAACGTAACGGCTCCGTGGACGTAACGTAACGGCTCCGCAGATTGGACATTTGGACAAATCTGCGGAGCCGTTACGTCACTATACCCGAAATACGTCTCCATACCCAAGAAGTAAACAATGGAAAAAGAGAAATGTCCAACGAGGCGTTCTGGGGCAGCAGACAGGTCTTCTCTGTGTTAGAGTTTTACTCGCTACAGGGTGCACTTTGAGGGCTTGTGACTCTGCAGACCGTTTTGGGTGATAACCGGAAAAGCATGACATGGGCCCTTTAAACAAATTGTGTTCAAAACCAACAGAATACATTTTTGGGAATGATTTATTTTGTAAAAACTGATCTCTTTCAGAAAGAAGATAATGTACAAAACTAAGAAAAGGAGCAAAGTTGAGAAATAAAAGTGTAAGGTACAGGAGGAAAAAACAATATACATAGTCTTCACATTATCTATAGTGTTTTCTTGACACGCGAGTTAATCATAAACATTCAAATGAGGTTCTGCACATTATCTGCTGCAGACGTGCCTCTCCAATTCCTAAACACAATATCAGTGCGCCGTTAATATGCGCTGTCCATGGCAGCACATTATCTTTGTGGGCGTCAGGAAGGGACATGTCTTGAAGCAAGCGATGCTAATGAAGGCCAGCATTAAGTACGATCACTTAAACAACATCAAAGCGGATCTGCGAGACAAGAAAATGACTCCTGGTGATTCACCACAGACTCATCTCCACATACACAGAATTAAGCAACAGAAAAAAAGGAGAAGAAACTGCCTTTCCCCTGCGTTAGTTTTACCATTTCAACAAGACAGTCCATGATTCCTTTTTTGTATCGAGTCACTTGGGCTTGATACCCGAAAGCCGCTTATATGGCAACCAGGGTCACCATTTGTTAATTCCATATCACACCCCTCGAGTGCAGTTCAACAAGTCATACTTACACGGTATGCATTTAAATAGCATCAGAGGAAATATGTGTACCATGTGCAGCGGACAAAGCCTAATCGTAAATGGCTGACGTTACATTGTTTATCTTTACGTTGCAACGAGCGGGCAGAAGCGTTCATTTTCAGATGTGACTGTACTTCCAGTAAATCCAAGGCTTAATACGGCTCAATCAGGAGAGAGATGACATTCTTTTGTAAAACATGTTTCCATTGAACTTCCAGCATTATTTCGCAAACAAATTGTCGGTATTTTTTATGTGATTAAAGGCAACTTCAATTAAAGGGGCCCCATTATGCTCACTTTCAGGTTCATATTTGTATTGTGTTCCTCTACTGCAGGGGTGTCAAACTCAAGGCCCGGGGGCCAAATCTCATGTGGCCCGCAAGAGCTTGCAAAGAATATAATATGTTTATTATACGGTTACATGCCACTTTACAGAAGCAGGTTGCCCATAAACTACATGTCCCACAATGCATCTCGTTTTGTGACATGCGCACTGAAGAGACTTACAATTATTTGCCCTGGACTTCTGCTTTCAGACGTAGTTAATTACTAAGTTATTATCCTATCCGATAATAATCAAATTCAGAGGCAATAATGTAATATAAAACATTATATATATATATATTTATATATGTATATTTATATAGTTACAACCAACCCTTTGAGTGCAACCATAATGTTAATGTGGCCAGCGATGAAATTGAGTTTGACACCCCTGCTCTACTGTGACATGTTCACAGTCTTTAATTAAAAATCTCTTTTCACCCTCTGTCTGAAACCAGAGCTCAGTCTGCTCCGATTGGTTAGCTGGCCTGCTCTATTTTCATTGGTCAACCACTTAGGGTGCGTCTCACTTCGGTTATTTTTCATTTCCTCGCTCCTCGGTCTCTGTATCACCGGAAGTTGATTTGTCTGCGCCATCTTGAGTACCGTCCCAGTGGCCTTATTTGTGCCGGTGGATCGAGGAGCGATAACGGAGGAGCGATAATCGAGGAACTACCAGACCATCCTCCGGTGAAATCCTCAGACACTCGCCCCGCCCCCTTACTGTGTATCGCTCACTGATTGGACGATGCAGCGCATGCACTGATCTGGCTGCGGTCAGGCGATCAGCTGTGCGGCGTCATCACAAACGGACGTCGCTTCAAGTGACGCTCGGGAGAAAACGACGTCCCATTGCTCTTAAAACGTATTTCCCGGCTTCCCGAGGCTTCCTCGCGTCTCTCCATGCTTCCCTGGTGGGAGGGACTAGTCGCAGGGCAACGACGCAAGTGAGGGACGCAAGGAATCCATGTAACCGAAGTGAGATGCAGCTTTAGAGGTGTAGTTAGAGGGAGTGTATTCGAGAGAAACTTTGGGATTTTAGCACAAAAACTCCTACAGGAACACACTACAGGAAAGGGACAGCCCAAAAAGCATAATAGGGCCCCTTTAAAAAGGAATGCTTGACATAAAAAAGCATTCTAAAACTGGCACACTTCTTTGAAAAAAAAATAAAAGTAGCATTGTCCTGATTTCCCTTTGATATTTCACCAGTTTCGGTTGTTCTGGTGCTCCAGTAGATACATGTAAATGAAGTCACTGTTGCTAAACTACATTTCATAACAGGAGTGAATGAGCGGACACATCAACCCGTTACAGTGTTGCACAGCACGAAGACCGCAACCTCCGTTTGGAGCGGAATTAACAGCAACACATGTATTGTAAATGGAATCAGAGTAAATAAATCATTTTGTTTAGTATGCACACGTTGGTCATCAAAACGACTACAAAGATAAACGTAGACAGCATTCCTGAATAAAATCGTTACTATGATAATACTTTTTACGCAAAGGATAGAATACTTAACACACAGAAGATGTTCATATATCTGGAGTTACTTCTAGCTCTTGCCGAGCTGGTTTTGATGAAGAAGCCCAGTGTCAAAATACATCTTTCAAAGCATGCTTTACTCAGCCACACCATACCACACACACTCAAATAAAAAAGGACGTTCACACACACATATTCCCCGTCTGCTGCTGAATTCAAAGTGACAGCAGCAGCAGTTTCCTTCCATTCCTCCACCCAGGGTCCAGCTATCCCCCCTGCAGAGACACAGCCCCCCCCCCCTATGTGGGGAAGCAGATGCCGCAGCACTCCATACAGAATTCCAGGCAATCTGAAGACTCGCAGCAGGCGTCCATGATGCCGCAGTCCATGTCGCAGGGGCAGTTGCAGTCGTCGCCCATGTCGTCGGCGCAGCAGCAGCAGCAGCAGGCCTCCGATGTGCAGGCGCCGCACGAGGCCTGCGTCACCACCATGTTGCACAGAGTCAGGAACTCGCAGAACAGGCACGCCAAGATGCAGTGGACGCAGCAGTCTGGGTCAAAACCCGACGGGGTGAAGCAAAATGAACACGTGAATAAAAGAAACCCATTCAAAAAAAGACAATATACCAAATAAAAATATGTAAATACTGAAATTAGTAGCCATTAAATGAAACAAGCGGTGTGATTGGATGAGGATTCGCATGCTTGGCAGGTGGAACCGGTGACTTGCCGGGAGGATGGTGAAAATAAGAAATATTCAAATGAATCCTTCTCCTGCCGTTTTGATTAACGGACTGCTAAATAATTGTGGCATTATCATGCAAACTGCCAGGTTGATCACACACAGATGATTAGAAAAAGTCCAACAGTGTCTCCCGGTAAATAGGTGGATTAATGCCGCCAATGCTCACACCTCTGATTAACATTTAACCTCGTCGCAGACTGCCGTCAAATAGCTGGTGGCAACTTCCAGCTTGTTGCAGCACGGCAATAAAGAGTTCCCCTTTAAATTCCCAATATACCCATTAACCATCTCAAATGTGTTTCTCAATGGCGGAATTAGTTGCATGAAAAGGCGGCCGGGCGGAAGTGGGTAAGGAAAAAGAACAAAGGACAGAGGGGGGGGACACACACACACACACACACACACACACACACACACACACACACACACACACACACACACACACACACACACACACACACACACACACACACACACACACACACACACACACACACACACACACACACACACACACACACACACACACACACACACACACACACACACACACACACACACACACACACACACACCACACACACACACACACACACACACACACACACACACACACACACACACACACACACACACACACACACACACACACACACACACACACACACACACACACACACACACACACACACACCACACACACACACACACACACACACACACACACACACACACACACACACACACACACACACACAATATGTTAGTGATGCCATGCAGGGAGTGCAGGATGCAGAGGACGAGAGCTTTCTTACAGAACTCTTTAACTACAGGGCGAAAATGTCATTTGATGAAACGCAATTTAATTATTCTTCAAGACTTTTGATGATTATTGTGTTTTTCTGTCCGTATGTGTTTTCTTTTAATGCCATTAACCTGCAAAATGTGTGTCTATAGCTACATCTGGCATATTTACATGTTGGACTCAAGTGCATATGTTGATGTGCATTGTGCCTTCTTAAATAAATAAAATAAATAACAAAATCAAAGACCTTATTTGTGTTGTGTTTAACACTAAAAAAAATGTTTTAAGTGAAATGTATGATACAATAAAACCCAAAGAAAACTGATTAACAAAGTACATAGTGTAATATACATGTTATATATTGTATTACAATGTGCATATTTTAAATGTTGTTTATTTAAAATAGTTTTATTTTATTTAATATTTTAATTTGTAGTTCTTCTTTTTTATATTTAAAACGTTTTTTTATTTGATTTATCTATATTTTGTGTTTAGTTCATTCTCAAATGAAGCAACCGTCACGAAAAGCAAAGTCCACCAGAATGAATCAAGTATTCTGATTCCGTCTCCGAACCAACACAATCGACCGTATGATATCGTTAATAGCTGCTTAACACCAGAACTTGTGTACTTGCAATAAGGCACTAAATTATACTCAATATCAGTCGCTAAGTGTGCATGGCATAAACTCCTTGCAGCTGTCTCCTTTTTGAACCGAGGCCAGCGCAGCGCCACGGCTTTGGAGTGTTAAAGAGACGTGATGTGGATGGATGCAGAAAAATAGCATTACAAACAGGGCACATTTGCATAACTTTCATCGGCCCATCTTGAGCTGTCAGAAGGAGCCGTTACTGATTGGGTTAGAGGGAGAGCGAAAGGCGGAGAGTGTGGAGGGCAGCGTGGGAAGGCAAGCTGAGGACCGCTGGATGCTCATGTTTGATTAATCAAAGTGGAGGAATCTTTTTTCTTCTTCATCCCATGTGTTGTGGTGCTCAGGGCTGACCAGAAGCGGACTGTGATACAAACAAGATGGAGAAGGGGAACATGAAACGAGCAAGTGTGTGAATATGTATGTGAGTGAGGGTACCTGAAGTTTGAATGCATCTAATTATCCTTATCTGAGGCCATAATATCTCAGGCCATAACACTGGCAGTGGTGGGAGGAGACATTCGGAACATCTGTAGTGGACGTGCGGTAAAGTGTACTGCCATGCGAGCGCTACAACATGAACACAGTAAACAGCGCCGAGTCAAAGCCCCATGCACAAAACCTCAAAGTTCAGCCAAACAGACTTTGAAGGACCCAGAGGGTATAGTAGCCATGCGCTCAGAATGCAACAGTAGAGTGTGAATAGGGTATAAACACATAGGCATTAAGCAGCGGCCGGCCATCTCAGCTATTCACTTGGATGTATAATTCAACACCAGCGATTAGTCTGGATCTTACAGAAGCCAGCGAAAAGGAGAGAGAAAGACAATGGGGGTGGGGGGTGGGGGGGGTCGTACACTGTACACAAGAGAGCAGGGCGAGAGGCACATCTCCAGGAAAACCGAGAGAGACAGACGGAGACACAGAGTGAAACCAACCAACAGACACACTGACACGTCTCCTGTCTAATGTCAGTGAGCGGCGATGAAGCCCAGAGTTTTGCAGGGGCCGAGAACAGCGTCCGGGCGCCTCTGAGGAAATACTGAGAGACATCTGGAAAGCTAACATCAAAAAAGAGGGAGCGGCATGACACAAAACAAGCTGGATGGGCCTCAGAGCGGCAAGCTGTGCAAAACATATAACTCACAAAGAGAGGCGGCCAGAGGGGGAAAGAGGTGGATCAGACCAGGCCTTGGTGGCCATGGCAATGCACAGATGGGTAAAGAGGGCAGAGGACGTGGGCTGGAATGAGAAGGTCCACCACATGCACTTTAAAGCACGCTTGTTTATAATGCATGACTGAGGCAAAAAGTCAAAGCTGGAGGACTTGCACAATGCACACGACACATTTCGTTTGGTTTGTAGCTAATCTGCACTGCGCTCGAGGCGCCGACTTAAACCTCTGAATGAGGCTAACGCAGCTTGGAGACCTCAGCTGATTACACACAATTAACAGAAAAACACAAACTGGTTGACAAAGGTAAAGACAACACCCGCTGCCGAACAAAAGCAGCGTGCTGAATGCCTCCTCAGAAGCCGCGGTGTTATCACGGATCGGCGACGATGCCAACGGCACGTGCCAAGAATCACAGCATCCCCAGAGCGAGATCCAGCTAGTTTACGCCTTTTATTCCCCGTGTTCAGGGGGCTGTTTAGGAGGCTAATTTCACAGGCAAACAGATTATGTTAATCCGTGTAAACATTCAAACACCACAGCTTGGCTGTTTTCCGGGGGGAAATAAATAGTTGAGAGCGAACATATTGATTTTGAGAGCTCTCGCGTCTGCAAATAAGCAACACTAAAGCCATAATGAGACAGACTTGTTAAGCTGCTGTTGTTGTACGTTCTATTCGTGTGCACCCTCTCTGCTGTTCTTCACCAATTAAGATGTTGAAATGATGTGTCTGGAATATCTCTGGTGGACGCGTCCCACTTTTACTTGCGAGGCGTTGTTCTTGTTTTTGATGCATATTTCAAGGCGAGCATCATCAAGTAAACATCCGACAGCCCACTTGTGTCCCTCAAACCTGACACCTGACCATTAGTCGTCTTTGAACACATTATTTCCCCCATCTTCACTTTGGAGTCCACATGAAAAGAGAACACGGCAAAGGCCTCGAGTTGCACGAATAGGTTTGTGAATTGTCCACAGAACACAGGAGGTTGTCCACACACGCACAGCCACCTAGCCAAATAGTTGGAGGAGGGATGCGACGGTAATGAGGGCCGCGGTGGTGCTGACGGGATGTAGGGAGAGCCAGAGAGGGCCCAGAGAGGTGTGAGGGGCCCGAAGAAGGCTGGTCACGGCTTTTAATAGGCACCCTGTGCGCTCGGGCCTCGTTAGACGGTCACACCTATCTCCCCGATGGAAAAGGACCAGCCGCCCGCCTTCATTACCAGACTCACCTCGGCCTAGCACCTGACAAAGTGACGGCTTCCCGGCATCGCACACGCACTCTCCGACTTGTTGTTCGGGAAAATAAAAGCCACAGCCGCGGGATACGATGTCATTTGCTTGACGGGAGTTATAGATTTCAGGGGTCATGCACTCCCATTAATAAAAGGTGAAAGAAGGGACGGGTTTATGTCAATATGGGTATTATTACAGCAGAGAGGGAAAAAGAGAATTAATTGTTAAGGTGATGGTTGAACGTATATCCTAAATATTATGTTTTTTTTTTAAATTGGGAGCAGCATCTCGGTCTCCTAATGTTTTGATCAGCTACTCAGATACTTACTTACTTTTCTTCCTACTTAAATATAGCAATGTATGCTTTTGTGCAACATGGAATAATGACTGATGTGTTTTTTTTATTTTAGAAAATATATATATGTTTTACGGGAGTTGAATTAGGAATATTTCAACGCATACGACAAACTACACGTCTTTTTATCCACAATGCAAATAATACAATAAGAACTGACCTCAATTCTTGACATCCCTACGGCCCCATGGAATGAATGACCAACAGAAGATGGGATGCAAAAGAGAGAAGCATGCGTGCAAACAAGCGTTAGAGAAGTTAGTCGTACCGTGTCTGCGCTCTCTCTTACTCACTGTCATGATTTCCCTGTGTTGCTACTCACCCTCGGGTAACGGAGGTTTCTGTGAGCTGGTGGAGCTGCCTTTACTGCGCCGGCTGCTATCGCTGTTCACCGACAAGCTGGACCTCAGTTTCCTCTGCATCCTCTGCGACACCGGCGTCGACGGCTGCTTCCTGGGCTGCTCCTTGGTCGGTGCCTCTCTTGTGCCGGGGCCAGAACCACCCGTGGCCCCCGTGGAGCTGTTGGCACCGCAGGAGCATGTGCGTGCGGCCCCCGGGTGTACGCCGTTGCTGAACGTGGGCTTGCCAGTGCTGTTGTGGTGAAAGCCATTTTGATCCTTGCGAGCGTCTCCATGGGCAGGCTCTGGTTGAGCTGAAAACATAAAAGAAATAAGATTTGTATTAGTTTAGTAAAAGACTTATGGCGCTTTTCCACTGCAGGACCTCGCACGGCTTAGTACTTTATGCTGCGTCTCCATTACAGTTTAGTAACAGGGGTAGTAACTATAGAACCACAAAACCAAAACATCAGCCGTTAGCCGTTAGCCCACAGAGCTCACAGCTCCTCATATCTGTTCAGAAACTAGGCAAAAGTTAAACAAGTACAAACACAGACTGTCCGTGTCATGGCGAATACAGTCGCTGCTTTATTTATGTCTGTAGGCCGTTGTTGTGAGTGTGGACGGAGCATATACAACGTTAGCTTAGCCTGATCAATCCGATCTCCATTCAGAAAACACTCATTTCAAAAGGTTTTTCGCCTGCCGTCTGTCTGCTGACCGGTATCAGTATGTTGTTCTTCGGCATCATTTTGAAAAGTGTATTATAATGAAATCACGGTGAAATATGTTCATGTTGTTTTAGTTGTAGCTCCCTTGCGAGCGATTCTCTCTGACCAATCAGCAGTCGAGAGTGTTTACGTCACTAGTTTAGCATCTTCAGCCCGGTTGTTGGCCTGGTAAGAACCTCGATTTTGGAGGGCCAGAAAAAAGGTGAAGAAGTGGCCCTGAGCCGGAACTACCCCGAGTGGAAAAGCAAAGAAAAGCGGGCTGGGCGCGCTGCAGTGGAAAAGCACCATTAGATGTGTAGTTGCATCACATGTACTTGTATTCGGGATTGTGGGAAACAGTATTCCGATCTCTCCGTCTGTACACACACAAACTGAAAGATTGACAATAAAGTTGACATCAACTCACATCAGGTTTAAGGATAGTTAAGTGATTGCATTTCGCCTTACTTGTATTTATTTAGCTGCAAGCTCAATGTCTTAATGTAGGACGGTCTAAACATGAATATAGAAAACATATAGGCCTACAGTAAGGCTAAACAATTATTTGAAACTTTTCTCAAAATCACAATATGTATTTGCGTAATATTCAAATCGCACAAAGCTAAAATATTTGTTAAAATACCATTTTGAATAACATACTGTGTTTCCAGACTTAATAAAACATATGTTCTGGTGCACATCCTCTTAAAAATCACATCATGATCAATTTCATATATTGTTGGTGCCATTTTAAATTGTGCAGACCTTGAAACATGACATACATCTGCCCGTTTTCCCTTGTAATATGTAAGATGGGAACATAAAGAACTTCAATAAGAGCATATCAAAGGAACCACCGCTTTACTTTCACAACTTACTTTGTAATGTCTATTGATTGCAAGATGATTCCTTTTACCCTGATGCTGATGGCATGATAACCCTGTAACTTTATTTTAACTGAAGAGAACTTTGTCGGCACCTTTCACTTCATACCTTTCACTCACATATAAAGTCACTGTGGCTTGATGTTCAAAGGGAACACGGTAATGGAGACGCACCACTCTTAGCTAAACCACTCAGCAAATCTTGCCACCATTCCCCAACACGATCATATCGATCACACGGCAAACACTTGAACCCGGACCGACGGAAGGGAGCGCAGAGATATAGGAACGCGTATACGTGACATGTTCACAAAAGCCACCGCTGTAGGCAGACACGCGTGTGTGGGAGCAGGCGAGTTAAGTCGGCGTGCGAGAAACGAGAGTAAAAAGAGAAAGAAAAACCTGTGATACTGTGCATATACAAAAAGAGCTGCCGTCTGCAACAGTAATGATCTCCTTTCCTCTGAGCGCTCAGAGATGGCCTTTCTAAGTGTGTGTGAGTGCGACAGCCACAGAAAGTCAGGAGACAGCGACCTGTCTGATAAGAAAGAAGGCGAAGGATGTGAGTGAGTAAAGGAGGTGGCATTTCACTGAGAGGAACACCTGCACATGCCGCTCTACTGGGACCTACTCCCGCGTTACCTTCCTCCACATCAGAGCCGCTGAGCACGTGCACGCGCCACCAGTGCACGCTACAGCTTTTGTGAATTATTCATCTCTCTTTAAGTCGGTCTGTGTGAACCGTGCTTCTATTCCGTTTCCTATACGTTTGGTATATACGTTAAATATATGCCGTCTTGGCCTATTCTAACAGCTGTCTCGTGCAGCTGTCCGAAAAAACAACAAATGTGGACAAAAACAGAAAGTTATATACGATTTCCGGTCATTTTTTTCCATCTCTATTTTCCTTCCGTCAGCTCACCAACAAGTGCAATTACGGTTAACAAGAGAGAGAGTGTGGGAACCGGGGCCTGGCGCTTTTTAACAACACATCACCCTGGGAGAGGCCGGACGTGAATGTAGATGTAAAACAAAGCAATTAAATACACACACTGGGTTCCTGCCTTCTCCTCATGCGGGCGTCTGCATGCCGCCTCCGTAAACAAATAGACTTTAGGGATCAGGGTTCCACGCAATTTGAAATTAGACAACTGGGTAGCACACGATAGAATTCATTATGCAGTGATTTAAGACCAGGTTGATGGATTTTCTCCTCCAAAAGACAAAAGCCTCGCAGCCTGCCCATGATAATGTGGAGAGAGACTGAGAGCTTGCTAACAAGGAGACACGGAGAAGGCTACATCTGTTGTTGTTCTTCACTTTTAGCGCTGGCAGCTGCAACTTGACATGTTTTTCTTCCCGTAGCCTTTTGTTTTAATGCTTGGCAAACAATTATCATAAGGGACGCTGGTTACACGCACAGCAGTATCAACAATATGGGTCCTACTGTACTTGGGTTAGCCAAGGAAGATTGTTGACGTTTCAAGGAGAAGTTCTTTCAAATTGATTATTTCACTATTAGGTATCCGACATCGGTCACTTCGGGATGGAGAGGAATGAAGTACATCGGTTCTTTTTCTCAAATGACTTTGTTTGATGTTTGTTGCAGACCAAAAGTTAGCTTTTTTCTGCTACTAGGTTAGATTACAATCTGCAAATGTATGTTTTAACATTTGCAGAATCCAGAAATAAAAATCAGCAAGCTAACTGTTCTAATCCCGCTGTTTGTGTTTGCAATTATTTAATTCCTTGGATGTGTTTTAATGCACAGAAAGCACTCCAGACTAATTTGCAAAGACCCCACACAGACTTAGCTAAACTCACAGCTAACACTGTCTGTACCGTCATGATAATTCACCTGTTTCTTGAGTATTTTTAAGTCAATACCACACAGCAAACCTCCCATCTAGAAGTTGGTTCCTTAAATCAATCACCCATATCGTCTTGCATAAATACACACTGCTCTGTCACATTGAGGTTAAACCAACTAGCATACATAAACACATGTTCAAGCACAAAAAGGCCGAAGTAGACTGGGAGGCATAATTACCTTTCCATTTGAGGATGTCGAGCTTTCAATTTGCCAAAGCATAAATAGTTATTAAGAAACCGCCGCATGTGTAAGCGGCGGCTCGGGTTTCTGAAGTCCTAAAAAGTGGTTGGAGTTGGGCTGAAGTGCGCCCCAGTGGAAGGTTCCTGGAGGCTTTACGCGGTCTCTTTATTTTTATCCTGAGGAACACGGTGACTGAGATGAATGGACATGATGGAGTAATATTCATAAGCATTGATCATGATAATGATGATACTGTCAAAAGATGGCAATGACAGACTTGTACAGTCACCGGGAGACAAATGAAGACATAATGAGAGAAAGCAGAAATACAATCGGCCCTGTTGGAAGTATGCTACGCCGGTTGGCTGGCTGGTTGGTCGGTGCATCAGAGAAATTAATAAAATGATAATGCGTATGGATTTTTACTAGGTTAGAGTTTTTAGATTCATGATAATATATGTCCTTAATGGCATTTTTTGAAATACAGTTCGACTCCACATCTGAGGATTCTGATAATAAATGCAAGTGCGAGTGCGTTGTCTGTTAATGAATCCTGACGGAGCTTCTGCTGCTGCATTGTTCATACTTTATAAGAACAGCAGGAAACAAAAACGCCATCAAAATTTGATACGAAAAAACTCCCAGCAAGTTTTTTGAAATCCTCCGAGCTGTACAGTTGCAAGGTTTTGAAGGAAAGGTGTGTGTCCTGAGATAACTGAAAACACACAACCTGACAGGTTGTATTAAAACACCATGTTTGGGAGAAAGAAATGGACACACATGTGCGCACACACACTTCAAATTGGACTTGTAACCGCCCTATTTCGAGCACATCAACAACTGTTGAGAGTGTACATTTGTAGTTGAATAAAACATGGAATCCCCCTACACACGCTGTCACACACATCACAGGGGAAACTAGGGGGTGAGTGCTTCTTGACTGTCTAAGCAGCATCCCAATTTGGTCCCAGCTACTAGTAGCTGACAGCCTCAAATATCTGGGGAGCATTTTTAAAAGGCCAGTGTTTGATGGATTCATGAAGAACACACAAATATAATTGCCATTTGTCACCGAGTCTTCAGTGGCTGCGCCACACAGGGACCGAGTACCGGAGTGCCTGGAGAGCGCCGGAGCCGTGTGCTCTGTATGTAAAACTGAGTATATAAACACCTCCGCTTTTGTCACAAAAAATAGGTCCTACAGGAGGGAGCTGGAAACCGTACCCAAAAGACAGTAGAAAAGAGGAGCAGTACATACATATATGTACAGCATGTCAAAAGCCTGCGAGATCTCACACACGTACACACAGACCTACCAGGAAGGAATATGCATACATGCATGTCAACTGAAACAGAGCTGTATAAACAGGAATTCTAAAATAGTGGAGAACATGAAAATATAACACAGAGGTCAAACGGGGCAGTGTGGAGATTCTCATTTGCACACCGCTCCGCCGCGAGTCACAGGTGAGGCAGGCAGCGGAGTGAACAACCACACAAGCCGTTTCTAAAGCTCACTCCTTTTTAATAGCAATGCCCCTGAGACAGAGAGGAAGAGGGAGAGGAGAGGAGAGGTGTGTGCATAGGCTTATTAGAATGCCCATCATAGACGGAGCATACAGTTATTCAAATGTCACATCATGTCAGCCAAATAAACACCACAATCCAGATCTTGGGTTTATCTCCTAATAGCCGTTATTACACAGTTCTACGACTTTGGGAGTTAACACTGAATAGAATGTGAACGCCTATGCGGAGGCACCTATATATTTAGAGACGAGTCCCAGACAACAGTGGGCACACTGACAGTTAGCTCTGACATGCTAACGCTACTAACACGGCTAGTGTTTTGTTTATCTTTTGGTGCCTTGCATTAGAAAAACATGTATATTTTCTGCTCGGCTGGCCATGTACCTGCATGATTGAAATGCTAATTTGTAAATGTGCAATGACCTAGCCAGACTCCTCTTACCAGCAGCACCACCCCTACCCCCCCCCCCTCCGCCAAAACAGCCTGAGGTATCATCTCTCCTCCTAACAAACAGCAGCGTGCGGAACAGCCCCTGCCTTTCAATCCAAGGGGATATATTTTCTCATTAGAAATTATACATCTTCCCTGTCCATATTTATAGACGCAAAACCAGGGGAATTATAGTGCAGAGAGAGTGAGGGGGACAGGGGGAAATAGTACAATGAATGTTATTACAAAGGGCTCTGATTGAAATGTTCCTTGGGCATATCAAAGCCTTGTTTACCGTGTGACCTTCCAAACTACGGGACAAGGACTTTCTTTATTGTCCAGAAAGAAAAAGGACGCATCGTCGGGGACAGGATCATCATTCAAGTGTCCCAGCACAACAAAACCCACAAGCTGTGATGAGCGTCCATATAATGCAGATATCAGCGGTGTGAAATTAGAGCAAATTAGCCACGTCGACTTGCGACCAAGAAAACACGACTCCTTCGGTGAAAGAATGGGAAATAAACGATGGTCTTGTCTCGATCCGTGTACACAGAACGGACGGCGGCCTGACGCGGGCTAACACAAATGTCACTTGTTCCAACAGATATTTAAAAACTCCGGACGTCACACGGCACCCCTGGCCCCGTCAGTTCGAACACACATTGTTTTGTATTTATCCAAGATAACATGGCGAGGATCGGCGGTCGGCACGGATGATGACGACCGCTGAGGATGGCTAAATTACCTGCTGTGATATTGGATCCTCATCAGCAAAAGTGACAGGCTCTGTGCGCCCGTGTGTGTGTGTGTGTGTGTGTAACCTGCCACAGAACTCTATTAGCTGTCTTCACCTGTCACGGCTGATCACATAGTGTTGCATCTCATTTAAGCGGGAAACATCACATTTTTGTCCGGTTTCCCCCCCCCATCTCATTCCAGAGCAATCAGTCAATATTGCTCAGCTCGTTTACAGTGGTGACACACTTATTTTCCGCCCCCGTTTTAATTCTCTGTGACAGTCATTCAAATGTGGCTCCAACAACCTGCTGGAGGGGAAGTGACACGTGAAGACAGAGCTTAATAATATCTCCCCCCCCTCCCCCTTTTACCAGCACCGCCTCCACTCAACAAAGAGAGAAGCAGGGCGTCAGGGATTTACTAATTTCAAATTTTGCTGCTGATTGAGTGGAAAAAATAACCCCCTCGGACCTTGTTCTGCTTAATTACATTTTACAGTCGCAAAGGCAACTTGAAAGACAAGAGCTAGATTTGATGACATGAAACTCTCAGCGTACTCGTGCATAAGGTGTGTGAGTGTGTGTGTGTGTGTGTGTGTGTGTGCCGGGAAGGGGGTCATCAATTATCCTTTGATTTCAAAACGGAACATTTTCCCAGATGAATATGTCCGACTGCCGATCTAAATCATTGAGAAGGCCCAATGAGAGGCCATTTTGTCTGACATGAATCACGTGGAGGGGAAGCCGCTCACACAGGGCCCGGCCCCACACCCCCGAGCGGCGACCACAGAAGTCTCTTCGCCGTTTGTGTGGAACTTGGCATGGTGCTAATTTGAGTGCTTCTAATGTAGCAGAACACAAGGCATTACGGGGCGTTCAAAGCGTCCCCACCTGGCTGCTGTGAGAGACACTAAATGGTGCCTTATTCTCTTCCTCTCCTCATTTCTGAATGTGGACGAGCCTGTTTCAGCATTAAGCTTCGTCGAACGCCGTATTCTCCCTCGTCTGTTTCGTACCATCCAAGAGGAGAGCAAAGAGTGAAGTAAAAAGTCAGCCGAATGCGTGAGTGCAGTATCTTTAAAAAGCTGCACGCATTTAGGTTTTACACGGCTAGCTACCACCATCTCTAGAAAGATCAATTATGACGTGACTCGGAGCAGGCCTGAGGGAGCTGCCAGGCTCCCAAAAAACGTGCTCCACCCTCTCTTTCGCCGACGACTCAAAACAAAAACGGAGCAACAGAGAAGGAGCGAACGGGAGGGGGTGAAGCCAGGGGAGGGGAAGAGGGGAATGGGGGGGGGGGGGGTGTTTTCAGTTTCAGTTACATCGATGACTCAAATATTCCACCAGCTTCAAAATCTCCTCGCCGAAGTTCCACAGGAAACTCACTTGTTTGAAATGCAACGGCAGGCGCGCAGACTTACACATGCGCACACTTGTACACAAACACACAGAGGCACACACATGCAGACAGAGAGGCAGCCACACACGATAAATACAGTGTGCATCTGCGACAGATCCACAAACGCAGCATTGTGGAGTCGAAGATCTGACAGTGCCACTCCCTAAAAGCCCCAAAACCAACGGAGGTCTGTCTCCGGGTCAGAGAGGGGATAGACAGTCTATCAAAACACCCCCACACCTAGTTCCTTTATTTGCTCAGTATCAATCTCAGCATTAACCCTCTGCTAATGGGACAGCTGTGGGTCAGCGCCTCGCATCTTCGGGACGCCAATCAGGGCCTTAAGCTGAGAGATCAGCCTTCGGGACAGAGGTGCTCGTCTGCCTCTGAGTGGCTTCTTAAACACGGAGACGCCTGTATCGATTTTAGCTCTAGCCTGAGAGAGAGGAGAGGGGGGGGGGGGTGTCGCAGTAGCCAGGGCCTGTGTCGGCAGCGGCTGTCTGTGAGTCTGGACGGGAGCCAACCCCCGGTCCCCGACTACTGATCAGGGGGCCTGACAGAATGACCTAGCAGAGAGGCACTGAACCTGCAAACACGAAGGGGGCAAGGAGCTGGATGCTCGAGGGGGTCGGGGCTGCAGGGGCAACATCAGCACAGATCTCAGTAATAGAAAAGGGTTTTAACCTTAATGTTGAAGCCAAACCCTGTTAGAGGCCAAGTAATCCCCCCTGCGCCACTCATTTGAACTGACTGACTCTCACCCTCTCGGTGAGTGGCTTGTGAAAGGCTATGACACTTGTGTAGAACTGAAGCATACCATTTAGTGCATGATTAAAGTAATCAACAATATAGAAAGCAGGGCTGCACAATTATAAGTGCAATATTCAAGTTGCCGACGACACAATAGACTTAATATGTGTTAAAATATCATTTTGAATAAGTATTGTGGAGCTGCAGAGATATACAAATGTGTATTCTACAGATATAGCAAAACATATTTGTTTTTGGTAAAACAACTCGGTGTTAAAAAGTACAATCATAGAATAGCTAAATATGTGTAACCAGCAAAAGACAGCACCGATGCAACATTACAACTTAAAATGTCTCATATCACAATATCAAGTATTTATGTATTGCCGACCCCTTACAGGAATTAGCTAAAAGTAGTTTTATACTATGCTATTGCTACTTTCATTAATGTAAAATGTCTGAATATTTATTCCACCACAGCACAAAAGAAACTGTTGGACGCAAATGTCAATTGGTCTAAACGTGATTTTGAAAGATTATAATAAAGATTCCAATTCCCTGCAAAAAACAATTAGAAAAAAACACAATTAAAATCCATAGATGTTGCATGGTATCTTACAGAAGTACTTGAAAGACCGCAACCATGAATTGAGGTATGCATATCTAATCATTTGGCTCAAGTATTTTGAATATCAAAAAAAAATGAACAGTGAATAGGCTCGGGCACTTGGGGTAAAATATGCTAATGAACACACTTGAAATGTCCCATATGAAATCTATCTGCACCAAGACAATGAGAAAATAATTACAACAGAGGGTAGAATTACAATGGGCATTTTAATCAACCCCTACACTAGCATTTCACCCTATTTATACCGTTTTTGATTCCATGACCCACTGGTTAGTAATCACTTGAAAATGATGGGTCCGTTTATAATAGGCCTTAGACACATTATGTCTGCAGAGACAGGGCTCTGAGGATTACAATAAAGATATGAATCTTGAATAACAACAATCACTATGCGCTTCCTATGGCGGAAAAGAAACATTCTGTGAAAAGAAACACTGCCATGAGGTTAAAAAGTAACTTTGGAATATACCGTACTTTTCGGACTATAAGCCGCGACTTTTTCCCCCATTTTTTTTGTACAGCTAACGGCCACTAGGGAACCTCCTAAATCTATGGATTGTACAGGTAAAATTAACCACCTTTAACTCTATGGGCTCTATGACCGGTCCGCGCCCGCCACCTTTAAGCGGCGGGCTCCAGCCCCATGGAGAAGGGTCTAGCTGCGGCCAGTACACGGCGGTACACGACACGCCCACCTGACACGACACTACGGTGGCTGAGAAGGGTCTCGCTGCGGCCGCGGACAGTGGAGGTTGAACCAAGCCCCCAGGAGTGCGCCGGAGTCTTGTGGCCAAACGGCGGTACTACACTTCCTTTGTGGTCTAACTCGTTGGATAATTTTTTTTAAACTAAATAAACTACCCAGTATGAACGTTCCCGGGTAGCAGTTCTCTTCCCTCCCTTCAATCTAACCCTTTCCTTCCCCCCATCCTAACCACTCCCTACCTTTTTACCTAATCCTAATCTTCCTTCCTCCCTCCTAAACCCCAAAATCTCTCCTACTGTAAGAAATTAAAATCAATGTTTATACTACATGGGCTGTATGATGTACATCTCGTCAATTCGCTTTTAACGGTGGTGCCTCTCAGCCACCGTAGTATCGTGTCAGGTGGGCGTGTCGTGTACCGTCGTGTACCGCCGTGTACTGGCCGCGGCCGCAGCTAGACCATATTGGCCCCATGGCTCCAGCAGGAAAAGCTGGAGGCCGGAAAAGAGTGAGACAGGTCGCGCGCCAAAGTAAAAGTGGAACCGAGAGACAGAACGAGAGCAAGACAGACGGACAATTTAGCTGCTGCGACTTATATGCAGGTGCGCTTTATAGTCCGAAAAGTACGGCACATGAAAGGCAAAGTGTGACTGAATGTTGATTCAATACTTATATTTCAGCAGTGATAATGAAAATGATGATAAAGGGGCACTTTCCCTTTGTTTTATCTTAGTCTTACTCTGCCAACTGTCTAATATCATAACACTTTATGGTTTTGTATATAAATCTTAATTGTTGCACTGTCATGGAATATTTTCCCGGCAAAGAGAGGTGCAAGTAGGAGACACTCCCCCGTTAAACAATCCCTTTTACTGCATTTATTAGGGGTCACAAATTCACTTCTAAAAAGGTCAATTTTGCATACAGGTAATAACCTTGAAAGTGTGCCACTAAAGAGTTCAATCAGGGATTCACACAAAGGCCAGACTAATGTCTTTCCTTTAAAAGGGAAAAGAAAAAGAGTCGTTATTTGACCTTCCTTTCTCACTACAACCTCAGATAAAAAAAAAACAGACCTGTTCTTAGGAAGCTAGTAAGGTTATCAACTACAGAAGCGTTCAGAAAAAGGAAAGTATTTGACAATTTGTTGAATAATTTGACGATTAAACTCCTAAACTGGTGCTGGGTGGTGGCAATTTATTCTGAGGCAGGAGCCGCAGAGCCAAGGCCCTGTTTGCAGGAGATATCAGCTGCTTGAAAACCCAGAACGGTCTCTTGAGGAATGTCTGTCTCCCCCACAAGATTCTCCCTCCTCCCCCAGGATGGCAGCGCCACAGAGGAACCGTTCACTGACAGGGGCCTAACAGGAAGGGCAGGATTTGACTTGGTTTCTTCGTTTAACAAGCCGCAGTGGTCGGCACAGGGGTAATCACCGCACGGCAACTTCGTGAGAATTTACGATACTCCCTTCATTAACATTTCAGCTACTTAGGTCACACTTGATGATTCATTATGTTCAGTTCCACAGTGTTTAACGTACTCTCCTGAAAAGGCCTGCTGAAGTCTACGTCGCTTCTTTAAGGGGACCCGGTTAGAAAGACAGCTTGTCAAAACAATGTTATCACAGCTGAAATAGGATATGCGCTGTTTTTACAACGTCACAACAAGCTTCCTCTTGTTGTGAAAAGTCGCCGTCCGCAGACTGTACACAAGCTCTCAGTCGGACAGCGGGGGATTGGGCGGAGAAAACAGAGGGGCCAGGATGTACGCAGGCATATGATTTCTTATTGATTTCCTGTTTCTGCTGCGAGGAGGGCTCTCAATTACTCCTGCCATCGAGCAATCCGATTGGTCACCGCAACCAACACAACCACAGTGAGACTACGACACAAATAGGTTAACTTGAGCCCCCCTTAGTGTAAGAACTCCCAGCTTTGATTCAACCACAGTCAGACACAGGAACATGAAACTAAGATTATAGCACCTATTTATGTTCTTGTAACTCTCTCAAAAGAGAAGCGGCATATCTGCCTTCCTCTAAAATTCCCTTACAGACAGATAGACTGTGTGTGTGTGTGTGTGTGTGTGTGTGTGTGTGTGTGTGTGTGTGTGTGTGTGTGTGTGTGTGTGTGTGTGTGTTGCAGAGGGGGGGGTGACATCAATTACAGACGCAAAACTGTTGTCACAGGGGCTTATCTGCGGAGATGAAAGAAAAGCATGCTTCCCTCCAGAAGTGCAATACTCCACACACCTGCCAAGCAAGAGAGACCTCTTGACAGAAAATCTCTTTTTTCCTTTTGCAACTGAATCTCTTTCCTGTGCCGATTCAGTAAACAAGCCACTGGCAAGTCGTCAAGCCTTCCAAAAAAAAAGGCAGGAAAAAAGCGCCCTGGAAAAGTTAACAAGCCAGAAACAAAAGAAGTGTTGTGTCAAACGCAAACACAATCCTTATTCTCGCTAGGCACTTACATGGATGGAAGCAATCAGCTGCTATTAGCCTTTGCTGACACAACTCACTCTTCTTAAGAACAATAAAATACACACAAAGCTTTCAGCCGGTTTCTTTTTGTGACCTGCAATCCATAGCTCAGTATCAAGTCATTTAACTGAGTGCAAGAGCAAGAGCAATTTAGCAAGAGTGCATCGAGACTTAATTAGACCTGCTGTTAACTCGAGCAGTTCAACGCCAAATAATTGTTTTGTAAAACCTCCTTGTGTCAGGACATTTGCATAAAACAATGTGATTATTTCAGAGTTACAATACAGGCTGCCAAACTTTCCCAGCAGATTATGAGATGCAGGAAAAAGCCAACTATTACTTTACAATGAAAAACCAGCAGACAAATGATAAAGTAGATTAATGGTAGGAACAAAATGCCGCTGCCTGCCATGTTGTCTTAGTGTGACGCCGAAGCAGCAGCTGGAACAATTCTTCCTCAATAGGTAAATGTTTTGTACGGGGGGAAAACATTGTGGCTAAGACGCAATCAGTGCGTTAAAGTTGTCGATGCCAGAACCACAAACTGGATTTCCCTTCTTCCAAAACACTGGAACGTCTGGAGTCCTTATGGTAGAAAGACAGAGCATGCCATCACTCGTTTTGGTGCTGGATTTTCTACTTGAGAAAAGCTAATAATGACTTGGCCATCTGACCCTGTGCAAATGCCATAACAACTTTCTCAACAGTTGGAAGATTAAATTAGAATCATCTAAATGTTTAATTGCTAAACACCCACCGCAGTTAATCTTAACTACCCGACTATGAAAAAGCTCAAATATGTTAATCATTTCCACTCGCTCCCTATTAAACGGCTCGTTGTTGGTTATCGTTCGAAATAACACCAAGATATCATGCTGTTCGCCCGCAGCTGGTCCAGGTTGTTAAAACTTACTTCGTACAGGCTCGCCATAAGTAGACTTCTCCTCCGTCACGTGACTTTGTCCTCCAGCGTCCGGTTTCCGCGGAGATGCTGTTCTCCCTGACGACTCACTGTCACAAGCATCTGAGGATCACAAGCATTTACAGTTAAACACAGACAAAGAATATAAGAAGGAAAGCGTGTTGAACAGAAAGTTAAACAGAAAGGTATTATGTGGGAAAAAAAGAGAGGTTGTTTCATTTAATGTTACTCTATTAAGAGCTCAACTGTTTGAAATGAAGGTGCATTACAGACATTCCTCCATGGGGATGTAACGTTTTACAGGGTCAGCCTAAGTGGACAAAATGTCAGAGACAGCTGGGCGAGGCTGAGGTGCAGAGGTATTTCTTTTGCCAGGCAAATGGTTGCTCAACATGGTGGGGCGGTTCAGGTAAAGGCCTTGCCAGAGCTCTGGATCTCATTTTCTCTCCTTCTTCTCCCGGGTGCGCTCTACCTGCCAAGCTTCTTTTTACTGCCATAAAGCTGCATTCATCTAAATTGGAAAAAGTATGTGGGAAAAGACTCCAGGCCCAATAGCTGTGCAAAAAAACACAGTTTCACTCATCTCTCTAAGCCCTGTCTTTTAGCTTTTTGACTTCAAGACTTGCTGACGCTTTGCTCACTGCTGCTTTGTTCAGGACATAAACTTTATTCGCTGCTTACGAGCCAGGTGCTTTTCATTGGCTGAAGTTTTTCTCATAGCTTGCACGTTTTTCCGTAACATACCGCCTCATGAGTCACTTTTGTGATTCTAAAAAGGGAAAAAATGGGGAAGAATGATTCAGCAAAACCTAGCAATCTTGTTTACTAAAGCTTGAAGCAGTTGTTACAATGCTGCAACACTCTCTGTGTGTAAGCAGTGATGGGTGGGGGAGTGGAATGGATGGGCGCAGGCTCGCAGCCCTAGATAGATATGGCACATATCTCAGCTCGGAGCTGATGTACAGTATGGTAGCAGAGTTGTGTTAGCAGCAGTACTGTGTGATGCATCGCAGTATTTAGTGATCCGTTAGAAATAAATTGCTCTATTCTCAGTACATCCACAGTCCCCTGAGAGGGGAAATCCAGTCTTAACTACAAGCGCCTTTGAAGGTCCAGCGAAAATCCATTCGCAATCCAGCAGCCCCAGTGATTGCTTACTTTGTCCTACTTTGCTATTTTTTGACAGTGCCATAATGATGCTTGGTATAAATAGGATGGTTAATGGTTCATTGCTTGTTTGAAGAAAAATGAAAAAAGGGGGTGTGGGGGTAAGCTTATTTTACATGTGATAATCTTAGGGGCAACTAGAAAGTTAATTAAAAACTATAATTGGCTGTGGTTGCTGTTAAAAGTCACCAGGGCGTTTCTTCAGACTTTATTGAGGGAAAAGCAAAAACATTATCAAGGCTTAACACTGGAGCACAGATACTGATGTGTACTTAAAATCACATGAATATCATTTAAAAAGACAAGGCTGATATTGTCCAAAGCTGGCCTACAAATGCTCCATACACACCAGTAAACTGTTAATGCGGTCACTGAAAAATGGACATGTTTGGCCTTATAAGCAACATGAGTTCTTGACCATAGATGTCACTCGTATTTATAGCTAGTGCATTGGCAGCAAGTCATAAACTACAGACATGTTTTGTATTAGCGGACCAAAAACATTGGGCTACATGCCTCATGAGAGTAGAAATATGCTAATAGGTGTGAATTGGTGCATAGCTGAACGTATTTACACTTTAGGAAACACTTTTCTTACCACTTACTGAAATATGAGTTAAATTACATCTTGTTATATGAACTCTGGGGCCTTTTTGTTGCCCCCTAGGAGCCCTGAACCGCACCTTGGTCACCTCAATGTGACTTATTTCCCCTGACAGTGATGTGTGGCCTATCCTGTGTGTCCTTACCTTGTGAGGCTGACAGCAGGGGACTTGTCTCTTGCTGAGGGCCCTTCCCTGGCCCTCCCGGCCCATCCGGAGTCAGGACAGTCTCCTTGGACATGAGACAGTCGTGTTTTTGGGACACACACAGCCGCAGAAGAAGTTCCTCCTTTCCCTCAGCCCTCAAACCAATGTCTCATCATCAGCTGAAGACACAAAGCAACACCGTGTCAACTTGAGACAGCCGTCTGCTTATTCACACAGCGAGAAAAGTGACGTCGAGCTGCAGTAAAAACTTAGTGGAAATTTCCCTTCTCTCGCTTCTTACATAAACTTGCTGAAAGACTCCATGTGCAGTTCCCACACTCCCCTTTTTCTTTATCAAAAAAAGCGTCAAGCCAAGTGCTGTTTATAGCTAAAGCGGACATAGTGTTTATAAAGAATGACTTACCTTTCAAACATGACAACTCCCTCGCTGCAAATGTAATTTATTCCCATCCTCCCTTCCTCCCTGCAACTCTTTCTCGGGAAGAAAAGACGAAAAAAGGGTGAAAGAGGAGCGACCAGAAACTTTTTTAACGGTAAGTTTAGCAGTCAGCGCGTGTCCCAGTCCCACTTTGTCCAGATGTTAACAATACTCCTCGCGCGACACTTTCGACGTGCAGTAGTTTTCTGATAGTTGCGTCTCAAACATGTTCATCATATCCGGATTCCTGCAGTGCAGCCTCTCTTCTCTCTCTTTGCTTCCCTTCGCGGCAGAGAAGTGAACAAAGCCCTCCCTCAACAAGTCTCCCAACAAATAAAGTTAGGAAAAAGTTAAAAAAAATAAGTCCATAAATGTAACTTTGTATGTGTATTCTGCATACAAAAACGCTAAATTAAAACATATCGTTCAAAAATATTACATTGAGGCCTACTTTGGGGCTATACAGGGTAATTGCAGGTGTTATTAAAAAGAGAACATTTATTTATTTTTCCTACGTTTTCAACATCTATATGGAAGACGATTAGAGCCATAGTGACTTTTTTTTCGAAATTTTAGAGTCAGAATTCTGGCTTTAATCTCAGAATAAACAAAAAATCTTGGCCTGCTCATTAAAAAAAGAAAATCACATGTGGCCCTTGTCCTCTTCTGTACTTTTGAAACCAGCATGTAGTTGTTTCAAGATAATATATGAACATGACGTACCGGTAAAAACAAAGGAAGAGAACGAAAACTAAGTGAAGTGATATTTCAAATAAAATATAAAAACCCAATTGGTTCTGGTAGCCTCAAGTGACTAATTCAACTTTGTACGTGACTTTAATCTTAATACTTTCCTTTTGGGGGAAATAATTGCTTTAATTCATTTTAGCTTAATGCTTATGATCATGCTTTTATTGATTCCCATTTTGGAATATGCTTGTTGCAGGCCAGCAATACAGAAACATTGTGAAAAATGAAGTATGTAAAACTAATAATAATAATTGAGCATTCAAATAATAATAATAATTGAATACTCAATATATTAATACAAGACCATTTAGAGACACACATTACAAGGTAAAGTGACATTAGTGATGTATAAAGCAAACAGTGACATCAGATAAAAACCATTAAAAGTTAATCAAAATGTAATTCAGTGGAAATGTGTGTTTCTTCAGTCTTTTAGTGCCTGCACATGATTCATTTAAAACTTTTAATATGATTTAACAGCTCTCTTTAACAGCTCAATAAAGACACGTTGGATTGTTTTATCAGTTTGACTTTATGACATTTTATTAGAATGAATTATAAACATCATAACTGAACTCATGAGACATATCACACGCTTGCTACAGAGAATATCAACATTCTATTCATATTTCTGTTTAACCTGATAACTGATACCCCAGTTTAAAACAAAAAAGGTTTAATACAGTGTATTTTCATCTGCTCTATAATTAATGTTGTGTTGATATAACTTTTTAAGCAGTTCTACCCCTTCCATATCCTAAATACAGTACGTCTATAGTATTTTTTTTATTTGAGATTTGTTTTAAAGGGGTCGAGTTGGGCTAAAGGTGGGAAGTTAAAACTCCCAAGGGTATCATTTAGCGCAAACATAAGTAAGGTTACTCTATAGGATTATTTACATTATGTTGTCTGAGAATGTGAGCTTCATTGGCCCTTCAGTGTCCCCGGCTTACGGCCCGTCCACACTACAGCTTCGACAGCTTCAAAAGCGGTTTCCAACGCTTCTGCCCATTCACTTTGAATGGGGTGATGTCACTTTTCGCCGAACTGCATTGTGGGAAGCAGAGCGGAGCTTTCCTGGCGTTTCAGGCTGCAAAAGTTGAGCAATGTTCAACTTTTGAAGCTTCTGAAGCTTTCGGTGGAAGCGTCAGCCAATCAAATCATATGCCAGCACAAGCTCTAGCCAATCAAACCGCTGCTTGTGTGTCAGGGGCGGGAGATTCATGTGATTGGTTGTTGGTTGAGCTTCAAGCTCCAAGCTTTTTTTGAAGCTGTAGTCTGGACGGGCCGTTACACTATCTTTATGAAAATAGGAGAACAAATACTTGCAAGAAAGTTAGCCAACATGAGTTAAAAAAGTTTCAACAACTATAAATATAGCGTGCATTAAAATCTAAAACCACCTCTTTAGTGCCTTCATCATTTTCTACTTTTCCTAATTTCAAGAATACATAGTTCACTTTAAATAAATGCGGGCAGAGCCCCATGCTGTGTCTTCTATATGTAGTCAGCATGGTATTGTTAGTGCAGTGTCTTGCTGATTGCCATCATAGCCATTGAACCCTATTGGTAGCAGTATAAGTGAGATTTAAGCCTTGGTAACATGAGAGTGTAGAGGTGATTGATGTGAAATATGCCCTCCCTCATTGACTGGCTGAACTCCATTTTCTGCTACTAATGCAGAAATCACTCCGGGTCCCCAGCATAATGATTTACGATGAATCTGTGTCAATGTTGAACTCGGCAAACCCCACGTAATCCATCTTGCAGATATACCTACCTACCCCGCCCCACCTTGTCTGCTCTCACCCGCCCGTCCCTTGCTTTAGCAAATGGAAGGTAAGGAATGCGTCTCCCTCTCTCTCTCCGTCTATAAGTGTTGAATCCATTACAGGGCTGATGTGTAATCACAGAGGACCTCTGTGCCCCCTCATACTGTAATTACCTGGATACAGATACTCCCTCACTCCATCCCCTAGAGCTGCTCAAAGCCAAGAACTCTGTTAACCAGCATGCAGTGCTTTCGGCCTGCCTGTCTGGGTGGCGATGTGAAGATATATTTGAGAGAGAGGCCTGTGAGAAAAAAAATCATGGATAAAATTGCATTTAAGTAATGGGATTTTGACCTTGCAGTGTGTAATGGCCATAGTTCACCTCGGAGATTGAATCATGCACAGAGCAAATCAAAGCCTGCTTGCACCTCGATAAACTGACTGCCAAGACCCCCCCCCCTAGCCCCCCACCACCACATATGGAAATATTTTGAGGAGTGTACACGCAGCATGACTGCACCGTGAAATCAACCCCGGGTGTCTCTCTTTGTCTCTTTTACATGGTGACATCGTTGTTGCTGCTGACAAACATTATCTTGTGTGTGATCATGTGCATAGTGTCAACCCCCAACCGCCCCCCAAACACCACCACACTACTCCCTCCTTTCAAAATAAGTCAAAGTCGAGCCGGCTGTGTAGACACAGTAGGCTGTCACACTGTGTCAAGCGTCGGTGTCAGTGTTGCATCGGTTGCAGTCACATCTCAGAAGACACAAGGAAACGTCTCTCTGTTGACTTCATCTGTTTGTTTGGCAAGTGTGTGTGGTGGAGACGAGAAGCGCCGGCTCAGTCGGTGCACACGCTGCCAACAGGGCCTAATCCTCCTCTTGCCCGGAAAAGAAGGGGAACAGGCGGCACAGGCCCCAAACAAACAAGCTTCTCTGTGTGTGGCTTTTCTTGGCGCACACACACACACACACACACACACACACACACACACACACACACACACACACACACACACACACACACACACACACACACACACACACACACACACACACACACACACACACACACACACACACACACAGTCTATCTGTCTGTAAGGGAATTTTAGAGGAAGGCAGATATGCCCCTTCTCTTTTGAGAGAGTTACAAGAACATAAATAGGTGCTATAATCTTAGTTTCATGTTCCTGTGTCTGACTGTGGTTGAATCAAAGCTGGGAGTTCTTACACTAAGGGGGGCTCAAGTTAACCTATTTGTGTCGTAGTCTCACTGTGGTTGTGTTGGTTGCGGTGACCAATCGGATTGCTCGATGGCAGGAGTAATTGAGAGCCCTCCTCGCAGCAGAAACAGGAAATCAATAAGAAATCATATGCCTGCGTACATCCTGGCCCCTCTGTTTTCTCCGCCCAATCCCCCGCTGTCCGACTGAGAGCTTGTGTACAGTCTGCGGACGGCGACTTTTCACAACAAGAGGAAGCTTGTTGTGACGTTGTAAAAACAGCGCATATCCTATTTCAGCTGTGATAACATTGTTTTGACAAGCTGTCTTTCTAATCTACCACTTCCCTATAGAGCCCCTCCTCCAACACACACGAACGCGCACATGACCAATGAGGGCACGAGAGAAGTTTGTGCCCCGATGGAAGGCTGACAGGCAGGTAGGCCATCTACGGCTTCTACAGATGACATTTTGTTATGGATTTTTTGTCAAAGCACTTAAGATATTCATTGCTATCGGGATGTTAAGAGCATTCCATGGAATATAACAAAAAGTGTATCTCGAGCCGGTTTCTGAAACTTACCTACCCCACCTTTAAGATTCAAAGGCTTTATTGTTATATGCACAACAACTTCAGCATGGCAATGGAAACCTTAAGTCCCAGACACCTCCAAGAATATAACATACAAAACACTTAAGACATACAAAGCAAGGCAATAAAGCAAGTGACATAACGGTGCAAGTGCAATGCAGGAATGAGTTAACTTTATTCATGTGAAATAGAATCAGATAAAACTGAATGCAAGATTAGATACAGTGCAGTAAAATGAAATACAGTTTATTGTTTAATGTATACATATATGGACTATTAGCTGCTATAAACACGTAAGTCATGACACTAGAGCTCCTCTCAGGACTTCAGCCGTCTTATTGATCTTGGGATAAAACCGAGCAAAGTATTGAATACAGTGTATGTTTACATTCTATATAACAAAAACAGTCCTTTAACACACTATTGTTTAAAGTTACGTTTTGTTTCATATTCATCAGTAACTTGAAACTTTAGCTTCCTGCGAACCACATTTGTTTTTTGTTACAGCGTAAAACTTTTTGCATGAACATGTGAAAAAGGGAAATGGCTGCAGGACAGAATATCTGTAATTATCTCTAACAAGCGTATTCCTTAGCGGGCTACCATTCTAATAGAAATGCAAAAGTTGGCCCGTATTGGCCTTCGCGTCTGCTTTAATGGCCAGGCGAAAGAGTTGAGGTGTCGCTTTGAACAGCAAGAAGTGGCACCTGTACCTGATCAAACCTTCAAAGATTTCACACACCGGTCCACACAGAATGAGTAGTACTTAATAAGTAAGGCTTTTTGAAGCTGACCGTGACACCGGCTGAACCCTGACGCGGCTCACATTATTAATAGCATTATGGTAAGTCCTTTTTTTCTCTCTAAGTAAAGGATTGTTTGAGGCTGTCTGATCAAAACATTCACCTTTTTTATTGGTCCGACTGTCAAAGGAGGCAGACTTTGTGTTGGGCGGTTTGTATTTCATCTGTCTGGATGGGGAATGGACATGAATAGGGCCTGACTGGATGGACTCATAAAAGAAAAACATCTCTCTGATCAGAATGAAGCCTGTTACTGCATGATTAGCGTTTCAATGCAAACAAACACCCTATTCCTCACCGAGCGGGGGGTTCAATAATGACTGACTTTCTGCTTGTATAGCTGCACATCTGGACTTTGGAGTGAGAAGAGCGCACATAATCACTTGCAAATGTGCACAGGAAAGCACCAGACTTCATAAATATGTATCCTCGAATGAAAAAAGAGAAAAGCAAGCGATTGACGATTAATAGTGACGTTTGAAAACAGCCCACTCGTAGGGTTATCCTAATAACGTGGCCTGTGCGATTGTGAAACCCACATGTGGAGAAGACGCCTGCGCCACAGCTTTCAATGGAATTCAAAATGGCTTCCGCCGGCTCCTGGAAGAATACAAAATCAGAAGTGACATCCATCTGTGGTTAATTTACCGTTATTGATAATCAGCCAGGAGTCACCAGGACAGAAACTGTGTTTGACCCATCATTCAGGCTCATTGCTCTGCCATATGTCTATGTCTTGAGGATTTTTGAATGTCTGGTTTAAAACTAAGGTCTAAATGTAAAGAGCACTTGATATGAGGGACATAAATACTCACACATTGATGCACTCAAACGCATGCCGGCATCTGCCTCCAATTAGCTGCCTCTCCATTTCTCCAGCATCACAACACATGGAACACACACATCTCACATGATGACATTTTACACTGTGAGTTATGACATGCTACTTTACATTACAAACATGCCACTCCGGCTCAGAGGCGTTCCCTTATCAGGCTATATTGAGACAATTGATGCAATGTTGTAAGTTCGTGACAGAGATGACTGGTAGCTGCTTATGTCATCTGATCCGTGAGGCACACACTTAGTAAGAAACGCTGGTGATCACTGCCACTGTGAATTAGCAGCTTAATGCCTCAATATAGCTGCTTTGTTTTTCAAATTTCATATAATCCCATTAACTGAATGAATTAGATATTTGCAAATGTTGTACTTCTGAAAGTTTGGTGTCTTCTTTCGTCCTTCGCTGCCTTTGTTGATAATCAAAAATGTCAGACTGTTTGGATTTCTATGATCCTTTGCAGATTTGTGATTAGCATAAACCATAAGCCAAGCTAAAGCGACACTGGCTAAAATCACAGTGGGGTCCTTATTTGTTAAGGCGTGACGCCTCATCGCCTGTGTGTCCTGCTTTGAGCTTGCTCACATGGTGTCAGCACGTACCCCTGAGTCCTGTTAGCGAAACCCCCGGAGTTGAGGAAGATAACATTTTACCAAAAGACACGCGCAGCCACCCACATGAACACAAACGCACAAATGATACACAAACCAAGCACAATTATGCTCCCATATTCATGTCTTGATTCACACATATGCAGGCACACACACTTCCCTGCACGCTCCTCCAAAGTCCACAAACATACCTATTTCTTGATTAATTGGATGCCCTGCCTAAGCTTCCCAGATTAGGCTTTGACATAGGTTATAATTAAATAAGACAAATTCAGGAAGTGTATGAAATCTCTCATTTCATGAACAGAAATGTGAGTTTTAATTTACCTCATGCCGAGACGAGCTGTGGTCACCTGCAGAGAGCCGATTCACTGTGCACGGCTCAGCGCGTGGTGTCTGGCTTGGACAGAATGCGTCGTTAAATTAAACCCCCAATGCCAATTTATGGAACAGCGGTCAAATATTTATCCAGTTGATGAGCTGGGCTGTGTGTTCCTCCCTGACAATAATTAAAGACAAACCCCGGCGAAAGGTGAGCAGCAGCCATGACATCACTTCACAAAGGCTGCCTGATTTTGAATAGTGGACAATAAGTGCTCTGATGTGTTCTTTCTCACTTCTTGTCTTGCATGATAAGTAGAAAAGAGGTTGATGGATGATGCTGCTATGGATGTTTTTTTCCTATAGCAAGTGGGTAAACATCCTAAATGTCAACGTAGTGGCTTATCCAAACTGATTTAACCTCATCAACAAAAATGTGCATGTTAGGTTTGGAAATAAATGGGTTTGCTTTGTTGATGTGAACGTTTTACCTCCACTGAAACACCCCCTCTCGCTCAACATGACGCAGTGGAATATCAGGCGAATTCTCTCGCAAAAAAACGAGTATATTCCCCATCATCCACTGCTCACAGATGGGACTTCAAAGATGTGAGAATGAGCCTCGTTTGCCCTAATTCCCCATATGCTACCTCCTCAGTGGAAGCTATTGAGATGTAGACATGATGGGTGTGAATGGGGCGCTGGGTTGTGTGCTGTGGGAAGGGCCTGTTGTGAGAGCTGGGGTTTTCTCAGATAGGGATCACAGCCTGAGGTGCTGCGTGTGTCCAATGAACAGTACTCAGCACCCTGGGATAACAATGAGAGCTGAGCAGTTCTGAAAATCAATAAACTGCTGGAGCTTTTCGTGGTCTCCTTCATAGAGAAATAACAGCATGACAGAGTCGATCTGTGTCTCTTTTTCCCCCCTCTCTCTTTTTCCACTGTCTTTCTCTTCAGCTCTTGTTTTTATACAAACACGAGAGAGAAGACAAAAATGACAGGGAAGAAAGTCGAAAATGTGTGGTATTGCGCTCATACGGTAAACTCGTTTAATCTTTATGCGTTTCTATACATGTTTCAGTTAAATATGCCCTTATAAATGTCACATCTAATCCATGGACTCACAGCATTAATGTGAAGATTGGAAGACGTGCATGGAAACAAGTCAGGATGGGAGAAAAGGGGGATTTTGTAAATCTCCCATCAAAGTTGTCTAATTATGTTAATCAAGAATTCTCCAAATGTCAGCATTGCTGGAGAGGATGAGATTTGGAGAGAGTGTTCTGTAAATGATGGACCAACCAAATCAGTTGGACCACAGTGATAGTAATGACATTAATTAATTAAAGTTGGACATACAAAAGAGGCAGGCTTAAATCACAGGCACACTTCAAGAGTGAACACATGAATTAATATCAAGAATCAATTTGTTGCAAGATAAATGTTTTCTTACGCTGAATCAGCAGAGATTTCGCTCAGCGTTTATGGAGTTTTCCTCCAGAATGAGAAATCCACCATCTGTGGCACATCCACTAGCTGGCTGATAGAACTAAGCATGTGTGTGAAACATTTTTTCCCAACCTTTTAATTAATAAAATGTAGCAAAATCCTTCAAATTGTTATGTCTCAGCATTATGTTCTGCATAACGAATGTTAAACAGAATTGCCAGATTAGCTGCAAGACACATGCTAGCATTAAGACCAATTTGACTTCAAAACAAAACCCTAATGCATGAACCTTTAGAAGGAGGAGTTTAACATTTCGGGAAAGACGCTTTTTCACATTTGAGATCACTGTTGGATTACAATTGTTTACACTTTAGACGTTATGTCCTCCTATACAGTACATATCATTGTTTTGCAGGGGTTATGTGCTAGCCAATTTCTCTGCACTTGTTCTAGCAAGTGGATTTACTTTTAAACACATTTCATATATGCTTCATATTGACTGTACAGACTTGACAATGATAGCTAATAAGTGTTGTTGCTGGTAGTTTTTAACTTTGAACAGAGCTTGATGCGGTCACTAGTATTCATGCTCAGCCAAGCTAGCAATAAGACAGCTAGCTTACATTAGCTGGTTGTAGCTTTACCATTTGTGTTCATCTAAAACAGGGGTGTCAAACTCAAGGCCCGGGGGCCAAATCCGGCCCGCGACTTCATTTCATGTGGCCCCACAAGAGCTTGCAAAGAATATAATATGTTTATTATACGGTTACATGCCGCTTTACAGAAGCACGTTGCCCATAAACTACATGTCCCACAATGCATCTCAAATTTGACTTTTTTCTCGGAATTTGACTTTTTTTTTCAAAATGTTACATTTTTTCACTTGATATGCTTAGCTTTCAAGTAGTTACATTTCAGAGAAACCATGCCGTTGTTTTGATTGACAATTATTCCAGGACATATTTGTCAGAAAAGTTTCCAATTTAGCGCAGATGCTAACAATTTAGCAAGCTAGCAGGCAGGTTATACAATGCAGGAAATGCGGTGCTTATGACAGAGGACAATGATGAAGCTGTTGGGGATGCCTTAGAAAACTATCCTTTACTTTGATAGGCTATTAACGTATTTCGCACTAAAGAATTAACTTCCTAACCTCAGCCGATTCTATACTTTGTATCCTAATAAAGTGTCCAGTTCTGTTAAGGTGTAAAATAGATGATTATCTTCACTCTAAATGAACAAGTATATTTGTATAAGTCAAGATGTTTCTGAGATATAAAAAACAACACACAAACAGTTATTGACCTATTCAAAATAATGTATTTCGGTGCAAATCAACATGAGTGAAACATGTCTAGTCATGGTTGTGTGTACAGTAGCACCTTTATATATACAGTCTATGGGTAGCACACATTAAAAACAATCAAGCTGTTTATTGTGTTTGCATAATTAGATCTTTAACAGCGGGAGGCATTTTCCTCTGATTCTCTAATTTGATAGAGTATCGTCTCATCACCATGTCGCAGGTTAGCCACATAGGGAGAGAACATTAATCTAATCTAACACTTCATTCAAAACTCCAGGGGATCACCGCTAAGTGTTGCAATTTCCGACTATTAAATTGATGTTGTTGTTTGTTTCATGACGGAACAGATAGGATATGCTTGATGAATCACTTCTGTCGCTGAGCAGAACATTGGACAATTTAAATGATGTGCTGCAGTGGTTGTAGCATTATTAATATACCTGGTGCAATATTGGATAACTAGCAGACTTTAATTTAAATATAGTGTTGTCACTTAATAGGCTATAAGTATTTATATCGACTTGATGAAGTGGATCATATTGAGCCTTGGAGCTTTTTATGATCATACTAAGACACATTAATAATTTGTGGATCTGTTGCCAGGATACCGTTGTAATTTTTGATTACTGTCTGCATATAATACATATGATTTAAGCTCTTGGTTCACGCACTTTAAATGTGACTGAATGAGATAACATGAACATTTTAAATGTTTATGCTCTAATGTCAAAACTTGTGTGTGTTTCCAAACTGTCGGCAAAGTCTCAACCTTTCTTTAGGACACACATGCACACTGTTGTTTAATTCCCATAACAGCACAGAACTCTCTAGAATGGGCTTGAGACAGAACAAAACATTACACCCCATTTGCATGTCATTAGGAAAATGGAAAGCCACCTCCCCCTGTGGGTTTAACCCCTTATAAATATATTTAAATATATAAATATCATGAATACATTAATTGAGATTGCCCTCACAACACAACCACTAAAAGCACGCCACAGTGCCACGGCGGAGCTGCTTTGTCTCTCGTGGGAGAGGTCATGCGTGCAGATGGCTCCACACACACCTGGACACGTGCACATACACACGCACATTTAAAAAAGCATGATGACTCCTCCACACAACTTATCCCTGACCTTCTCATAAACACACACACAGAGCCTCACACTCCACCCTCTATAAAACAGTCACACACACATACTTCCTCACCACCCACACCTCTCACACAATCCCAGCTCTGACTTTACAACACAGGCTGTCTCTCTCCGCGTCTTCTGCTACTTTCCCCCCTTTTCTCTCTGGCTTTCTCTCTCTGTTTTCATGGATCAGCGGAGAGAGCAATTACATCAGCGTCGGTCTGGCGGCCTGGAGATGAAGAGCTGTGTGGCTGTGGGCAAACACCTGGCCACGGTTAGAGGAGCAGAGCAGGAGGAGGAGATGCAGTGCAGACAGATGTGCTGCAGGTTCTCTGGCCTGTGGGGAGGCCTTGAAGCACAGTGTGTGTGTTGGGGGGTAGAGTTTTGATGGAGAGCATTGAAGCACAAACGTGAGAACCCACAAGATGTGTGTGTGCCTATTTGTAAATCATGTGTGAGTGTGGTTGAATCAGTGAAGCCCTAAAACAACCCCCATCACAAGCAGTTAACATTACAATCCTTCACAGCAGTCAAAAGTCTGCACCAGCAAAGTTGCAGGCGATCCATTCAGCGTGTGTCTGCCTTTCTACTTATTGACACAGTCACAGACATTTGCATTACAAAAGGACCCTGTTTGAAGATATGCACAAAACATGTCATCTCTGATTGAGCTTCAAAAATGCTTCAAACATGGCCGAAAGAGTGTAAAACGCCATTTCCTGTTTTCTGTTGCTGAGGGATATTATATGTTTGGGAGGAAAAGAGACAGAAAGAGGGAACGTGTGCCATGACATGAAACAAACAGGAATAAAAGAAAGTGAGCACAGAGGGGGGGAGTGATGTTGCGTGCTCTTTGACCTCAGTATGACCTCCAGGAGACCTGAGACAGACATGTGGTTGCCATCTGGCCTGGCTTACCGTTATATTATACCAGCTGAATTATTCTTAAATGTTACTATTAGATCATGCTGCTACGGATGATTAAGCTTACGTTTTCTTTATGTCTCACCTTGGTTTCACTCTCTTGAAGTGTTGAATATGAAAAAACAACAACACTGTATATGCTTTTTAATCTAAGTGGTTTAATAAATCAAAGCAAATAACCTATGTGGCTTTACCGTATACATTTTGAACTAATATACTGCTTGCAATCAACAATATCTACTCAAGGTATGATGACCCTAAAGTATCTTTCAAATGTACTGTTACTTACTATATACTTTCCAAGCAAAGCTCTTAATGCTCCATTGTGTTAATATGAGGAAAACAGTTAAAAGTTTCAACATGCAAAACACAAGATAGGTTTCTTGGATGTTTGTTTAAAGTTAAACTGTAAAAAAAAGTTCCCATGTGACGAATCGGAGCTATACTTTTTGCTATACATGGTGTTTTTTCTACTTGGCAGCTAACCTGTGTTTACACACGCATGTTTAAAACTGACATCTTAAGCTGACTGTAAGCTTACTGTAAGTGGCACTTAAGATGGAGCAGAGTTGAGATCTTGTGCAGACCCCATGCAGAAAGCAGCACAAATTAAAACGACAGCCTCGACATTCAGAGACAAACATGCATGTGTTCTCTCCAGAGGACGTGCAGTGTAAACCACAGCCTCTCTGTGTTGCTGGCCGTGGTGAATGGGAGTCTGCTGCTACGCAATCACCTCCAGACTTTTTAAATCTAGGTTGTTATCAAGCGACCTACTGAGATGGTGTGTTTTATAACCTGCTGTTTAAGTGCACAAGCTAAGACATGCAACAATGCGACGCAGATGCTAAGGCTGAGCAGAGGCGAACCCCTGCTGGGATACAAAGGGTTGAGCTGCAGGCCCACAGCACTGCAGGTAACATACCAGCAGCAGACATTAGTAGCTCTACTGTTTAAAAGACAGTCACTGAGCTTCAACACAGACGGTGAGTAGAATATCATCAAATATAGACGTATGTACAACCACGTAATTAAAATGCGAAAGTTAAAGAGTGCCTTCAGAAAATACACAGCAAGTATTCATTTTTTAAGAGTTGATTATTCGACCAAACAATAGTTTTAGTATCAAAGGAGGCTTTCATATGTCTTTCACTGAGGAGAAGCCTAGCAACTCTGGAATGAAGGATTATGCCAAATCTATTTTGTAACCTTCCTAAATCTGTGCCTCGACACAATCGTATTTGATAGACCTGCAGTCTTCAACCTCGTGGTTTCAGCTATGAGAGGTTTGCTTTTCCAAGTCCAATCAATGTAATTATCACAGGTGGACCACTCAAGGTATAGAAACATCTCAAAATGAATCTTAAACAACGTTTGCATGAGGATTCAAGATAAAGAAGAGTGAACAAAACGTGTTCATATCAAGTAGAAAAGAGTTTCTTTATCTACAGATACGACGATGGAGCTTTGAAGATTTACAATTGAGTCTGAAAATGAAATACTGTCCGAGCGGTTGGTGATTATGCAGCTGGAATGGCCAGGTCTGTTTATAAAAGATTGGCCGCAGCTGCAGCTTGGATTGTAGATCTAGATAATGCAGCTCTACCCGGGGATGCTGATCTTTGTCCTCCGCAGCTCTAACCGACTCACAGGCACTTGTTGCACACGAGCCGCAGCACGCCTCCTAGCCAATTAACAGCAAAATCAACCCAAACAGATTTCCAATTGATAAATCTTTAATGATACCGGGGATTTTACACAAATGCACACTTGACAGTGCTAATTTAAAGCAAATAGCAAGCTTGATTAAAAATTCCCCAGGCACCGTGGGGAGAGATAAATGTTTGAATAATTTATCAGATTTAATTGACACGACTGCGATGTTGTAAACAGAAATGTTTTGATGTTCGTAATGCATTTTGACACGATGGGATTTTGGGCCGGTTCCAAAGAGGAGAGCGGTGGAATTTGAAAACAAGTGGGGAGAGATTCAATTGGGTGGGGGTGGGGGTGGAGGGGGTACTCTGGGAAAGAGGCAAGGAGAAAGAGGAGGCAGAGAAACCTTAATATTTTCTATTTTACATATTAATCCAGATCAGGCTGCCGGTACAAGCACTACTGGGTATTTTATCATGACAAATAAAGAAAGAAATAAGGCGGGGGAAGTGCGAGGCTGTGAGTGGAAGTGATCAGCACACACAATGATACACAAGCCTGGGAGCCAGCCTGAGGCTACAGCGCTGTGGATTGACCCCAACAATGTGACACTAAACAAGGATGTAAATACTGCGAGAGCGGAGGGGGAGGAAAGCGGGGAATTCTAAGGCCGAGCACATACGGTGCAATGCACACAAAAACAGGTGATGGTAAACCGGGGCATATTCCATAGGATCATGTCCCACTGGGGACCGAGCAGGGGTTACACGGCCGGCAGGTGTGGGGCCACAACTCGTCCGATAAGACACTGATCTGAATGTGCCTGCCTGCTCTCCTGTCCCTGGTAAACATCTCGGTTATCTGCAAACAAACAGAGTTTACTAGCGACTACGAATGAATACATCACATTTTGATGGAACTGCCGCGTTGGGCTCGGGATGCATCTCCGCCATGATACAATGTACACCGGAATACATGAATAGCCAACAAGGAAGGGCCCTCGCTGTTTGTAGGGGGTAATGTTGACTGCATTTTTAAAGATGTTATTTTGATTTGACACGACTGCTGGCTCAGTGGAGTTCCGAGGGGGGGAGATAGAAGACAGCCGGAGAAAGAGAAATGCAAGGCGGTGTGCGTCTGGGGAAGGGCCGGGGTAAACAGCGGTGGGAGAAGCTAGAGAGGACGGAGACAAAAGACAATCAGCTGGTAAGGGATGGAATCACCATATTGACTGTCATGGGGACAGCCTGTATAGAAGAAGGGAGGAGGGGGGAGGCAGATACCAGTAGATAAACAGATCCGAAGATGACAGGCTGCACCGTGACAATCCTACACATAAAAGCACTAACACACAAAGACACTCAGATGCATTGAAACAGATGTCAGCATTTCACACGGCAACATAAAGTCACCCAGACTGCCTGCAGGTAATGTAAGTAATTGGCACCATTTGTTTTTTCTTACACCTTCAATTCACGGTGACAATAAAAGTCAAAAAGCCGCACTGTATACTGCACACACAACGCAAAAAGGGGGCTAGGAGCGAAGCTGACATTACAACACATGCGTTTATGTTGCCTGACAATGTATCGCTTCCACATCAAAGGAAGCCTCACCTTTTGCAAAGCGAGCGCGGGTGGAATAAGCGGAGGCCCCCCCGCCTTATTAACTCCCAATCAATAAACATGCAGTTGGTGGCAAGGTAATCAGGAAACACTGGCAAATGGCCTGACAATGTATCAAAGCAGACGCTCCGAGGCAACGGCACAAACTCTAACAAGCATTTTATTACCGGTAGCTGTTACTGACATTAGTCAAAAACCAAGAGAGATAAAATAGAATAAGGAATGCAGCGTGGCTGGATGAGAGGGGCCCTCGGCTGAGAGTGTGCACCTCATGCGTTTGATAGCCGCACGCCTCCTCTTTGATACGATAACAAATATAAATTGTTTAAAAACATCAAATGCAACGTGCGAGGAGTAGACTTGCTGTGACGGATGTCTGGTGTAGAGGGTGATGAAGAATCTTGTCCACAGACACAGGACAATTGTTTATTTGATGCTCAGGATGTGTTCAAAGGATAATAATGCAAGCAATTTTTGTCAGGAACAAAACTACTCAAAAATAGATTTACAGTTTGTTTATGGTGGCAGTTGTGTCATATGATGCAATACATGTTCAGATCCTTGATTTAAGTAAAAAGTTACAGTATTTATAAAAAGTTGAATGCATTCAAATTCTATTTATATAAAAGTACAGACAAAATGTATTAAAAAGTACCAAAAGACTGACAAATAAACGTAGTTGGTTTCTTGCTGAAATGTATACAAGCATACTGATACCTCACTGTTGTACGGTTGATAAAAGGCTAAAGCCAGTAGCTTGCTAGCTTAGCCTAGGGAAATACTTTAAAAAGGAGGAAACATCTATAGCCTGGCTCCGTCAAAAGCTAACCCCTCTAAAACAAGCACCGCGAAAGCTTATAATTCACACATTACACATTATTAGTTTAATATTTATAAAAGCCAAAGAGTTAAAACAACACACTGTGGTGTTTAGAGAGGAAGTGTTTATGCTCCACTAAACTAGCATAAATGTTGCTTCACAAAACTGTCAAAAATATTCCATATAATCTGTCAAGTAGCCTAGATACATTTTGGAGAAAAACTACAATATTTCCATCAGGAGCATAGAAAGTGTGAGAAACATGAAATAGAGATAGAAAATACATTTAAAATACCTCATCGTGCACGAGACTTCAGTGTGCTTAGCTTATTTCCCCCACTGCTACGTCTATGTCATTGGAGTTGTTTGTGGACATACTCATACGGTTTGGGAGGCTTGTTCGTTGTTCGTTCACCCTGAGGACAACACACAGGTGAAGAAGTGAAATTGAAACGCACTCCTCCCTTTGGCTAATTTGTTTGTTTCGTTCTGGGGCATAGCTGATATTAAAAGTAGATCCTGAGCGTCGCGCTAGTGGGGGAAGGAGGGATGGAGGGAGCTGGGGAAACAGGGAGTCAAGGCGGCAGGAAGGGAGGGAGGGAGGTGTGAGTTTACAAGCCCCAGGTACGGTGAATGGGTGAGTGAGAAGATGCAGAAAAGAAGGCAGTGAGGGAGAGAAAAAAAAAATCTCATCCAAATAACTTTCACCCTGTGGGCACTAAAATGCAAATCAGAGATCAAAGAGGTTTGGAATGGAAAACTAGCGAGATTGGGAGAGAATATCATCAAGCCGGGGTTATATATGTGTGTTCAGGATGTGAGAGAGACATGCTGGACCCAGGTAATGGAGCTGACCTGTACTTGAACACTGCCCCCCACCGCCACTATCATTTCCCAGCATGCCTTCTCCCAGGATCATAGCATGTACAGTACACTGGAAAGTAATTTAGTTTCTCCTTACAGTACTTTTCCTCCCTTTCTGTCCCTCTCTGTTTATATAGCCTTTTCATCAGGCAGTGTATGTGCAGTTTACACAGACACAAGGCTCCTCTCAAAGCGGTGGCGAATTCCCCTCTTACATGTTGACACTGAAGTGATGTCTGGCAGCGACAGTGGCCTGTTGGCATGTCGCATCCACACAGACACTTTGTAACCCCGCCCCCTTGGCCATAGCATTCATAGCGTTCACAGAACAACAAGCAGCGCTGGAATGTGCGTCTGGTGAACAAAGAACTAACCGACTGATGTAGATTTCACAAGACCTGAGAGGCAAATGTAATCATCCAAAAATGTACCAACACAATTAAATATGTTATATTTCTACCAACCAGTCATTTTATTTTTAAGTAATCTTAGAATAAAGTTGCATGAAGAATTTAAAATCCCCCTTAGGTCTATCCCTGCTATATTGAACTGGTCAAAAAAGTACAAGACAAAAATAAAAATAATAAAATGCATGGTGTGGAATAATGTCCTCTGTATGTTGAGTCTCCACTGTAATGTCTTATTAATGTATGTCCTCTCATGAATGTCTAATGAATAACTTATATCTGTCACATCCATGTGTGTCTTGTGTCCCAACATTAAATGTCACAATGTTTTTCTGTGGCACTTTTGTTGTTATTCAAATATAGATTATATTAAACACAAAATATGGATTTTGACATATGACATCTACGTCATGTGACATAAATCCCGGCCTTTTAAAATGTAGTATACCTTTTATACGGTGGACACATGACTAAATATCAGAAAGTACATTATTCCTAGGAAAGTATCTTAATGCTTTACTCAAGAACTGTACATCAGTACAACAAATTCCCTTCTGGTCGTGTCACAACCCCTTAGATTTAGCTTCTGACCCTCTGAAGGGGGCCTGACCCCTAGGTCTGAGGAGTCTTACTACTGTATTCAAAGTATTTTTACACTCTTACTGGATCTGAATACATCCACTGCAGATTTGTTCACATTACTCTTTTTCTTTCCCTTCCAAGGTGAACAAAAAAGATTACAGAAAGTATCCTTAGAAGTAGACCTTTAAATGAACACCTTTGAAATCCGTCTTTATGCTGAAAACAAATAAACCACCAACACTTGCACAATTCTGCCATTTATTTCCTTAATCTGAGACAGAGCAGGTATTCAGCTCAGTTGTGCGTGTGCCACGGCATCAGCAGCCTCACTGATGTGGATTAGTGGATCGCAGCACTTTGACTCTCACTGCCACAGGATTTCCAAACACAGCTGCTTTTTACAGTTGGTCAGCAGAACCTGTGCCGGCCCTCCTCAAAGACACTGTAGTCTCTTTCTTTTGCCGTATTTGCTTTAGAATGTAAATCCTTAATCCTCCCATCTCTTCTTCCCTCTCTCCACCTTTTCTTTGTGTTTGTCCATCCCTCTTTTCTCCCTGTGAGCCTCTCCACCCCTCCTTATTGCCAGCCATACAAATTCTTCTGCACCCGGTGTCACCTGCTTTGTAATCTGATTACTTCATGGCAGAATTAGTATGTATATTTAATGCAGTTTTTTTCCTTTTCTCCTCTCTGTCTTTTATTCTTTTAAATCTTGATGAGTGATGCGGGAGGAACGGAGATGGGGTGGGGTTGCTCTTCTTGCATGTCTGGCGGATATGCCAGGGCCATGCTAATAAATGACAGCTGATTTATGCGTCTGTATTCTTTTATTTATAAAAAAATAGCACACGGGCTGATTTCTGATATTAATAATACAAGTGGATCCACTTTGATTAGGCTTCTGTGGAGAGCTGTGCATATTCAGCATTACAATTAAAGCCTCTGATGTGAAATAGGAATGACACACTAATGAAGCGAGCTAGCGAGCCTGAACCACGACTGTCCAACAGCATTACGGCCCATCTCGGATGAAGAGTAATTATATGAGGAACACTGAAATGTCATTAAAAATCTTCAGTAAGTGATTTAACCCACCATTCCTCACTAATGCTAGTTTTTTTTCCTTACCACCCCCAACCCCCTCAAGATCAACTCCCAAGGTTTTCCTCTGCTTTTAAAGAAGAAATGTATTTTTTTTCCACCAAACTTCCCCCTCAGAAGTTCCATAAACAAAAAAAGGAAGAGGGATCCTTAAACCCCAAACATATTGCGATTTAAGACAAAGACATACAATTGCATTGTCCTAATTTAATTGCAGAACTCTGCGGTGCCGGTGGTAGTAGGAGGTAATTGAAATCATTCCATTAGAAATTCCATTATGAATTGGTGATTAAGGCCAGAGGTGATAACAATGGATTAAAGATGATAGTTGGGATTTTTTTCTTTTTAGCCTAACCTCTTGAGCCACCTGCTCGCATTCACCTCAAACAGCTTGATTCATCACAACTAACATGGAACAGAGATATGTGTGAAAAAGAGGGGAGACGAGGGCAATGTAGGCAAAGATGTGTGTAGTTTCTAAGAGGATTTAATTAACCTGATTCAACCCTTTTCTTTTTGTTTGATATGCATTTTCGCAGGTGAAAGCAGCATGGAAGGCCTGTTGTTGTTGTTGTTGTTGAATCATAACGAAAACAAACACTGTATCATGTTACCATATCATATTCATTAGTCCCATTGTCAGGTCTCTCTGTGCTTGTGTGAGAGAGACAGGGGGGGGAGAGAGAACCTGGTGTGTGTGTGTGTGTGTGTGTGTGTGTGTGTGTGTGTGTGTGTGTGTGTGTGTGTGCGTGTGTGTGTGTGTGTTGTGTGTGTGTGTGTGTGTGTGTGTGTGTGTGTGTGTGAGATAATGCCACAGGCAAGAATTCATGAATATCAGCACTTTCTAACCATTTTGTTGGGTTAATCCCTTGTTTCAGTCGGAGAAATAAGCATTTCTCTTGCATACATTACACCAGTGCGTGCACAAAGTGAAAAAGTACCTCGACGTCAGGTTCTCTGATGTAATGACGAGTGAAGTTTTATGTATCGGGGTCACACAGTTTTATTTTTTGTCTATGTCAGCAGCTCCTTTCGACAGAGTGGGAAATCTGACGTGTGGCTGGTGCATTACCATCAAAACACAGCGACCAGCGGTAAACACAACAAGCATTAAAGAAGTCTCATCTCATCTGATTTTTTGTATGTCAAAGTTTTGATTTGAGTGGCTTTCATCACATACATAAAAGTGGGCTGTGAAATGACCGACCTAAACGGAAAATAAATTGACCAAAACCTCCACTGACAAACACGTGACTCCTCTGAAGGCATCTGACGTGGAGCAAAACGCCTCGTGGCACCCAACTGGTTCCTGGAGCCGGGTGGGGGGGGGGAGCGGGCAAATTGTCCCCTCGCCCGCCACCGAACCGAGCATCATGCCTCGCAGCAATGCAATTATTTTTGCACTGCGTCCAATATCAACTTGAGAGCAATGCAAATTATTTAAGACGCGCTTTTCAGGGCTCGCAATTATAATAATGATGATCTCAATTAGCGTTGCCATTGCCTCGGACTATTTAGCAGGCAATTTTGCAGCCTGGGGGCGAGGGTCTTCTCGGGAGCCGCCACGCATCGTCAGGTCAGAAGGGCTGGAGAGAGGAAGAAAGAGACGCAGAGAGATGGAGAGACGGCACTCTTAATCAATAAACTGTATGACTGGAGATATTTACCACCCAATCCCACAAGGGGACGGTTCATAAATTGACCTAATTGGTCAGTGTTGGAGATGAAATGAATGATGCCATGATCTAATTTAGAAGGGCTCGATTTAAGCCGTTTAGCCTCTTACTATTGTACTGTACCGAGATGTATCTTAAACGGTGTCAGGAAGTTCAAGGAATAGTTTGCGCTAAAACTGCCCATGCCCTAAATAAAGTTCTAGATCATGATGGCTGGGAAACAGAAAATACACTGACATTCGAGTACAACTGAAGAAGTGGCTAAAGCTTTATATAGTGCCACTTTTTTTCTCTCACGATGAGAGTTAGGCCGAGATCACACAAGCAAGTAAACGTAGCTTTTTATATTTGATTTGGATTTTCGTATACATCAAACTTGGTTTTAAGGACATTGAAAATGAACATTTTGTGGAACCACCATTTCCAGGAAGTCCTTTTTAGTTTAGACAGGATTTAAAAAAAACTATTGGCTTAAAACATTGCAGTGTGCACCGTTATCTACTTTGTGGCGCATAAATGAGGTTACTTTTCCTGCAACAGTGGAATAAATACATAATTAAACTTCTGGTGGGACTTTTGACTTTGTTTATACATCTACTCATCCACTAGAAACAGGACACAACAAAAATGCTTCTATTTTGGGCAAATAATCCTGCTTTTGTGGACAATAAATGCTCCTTTAAATGCGGGAGGAAGAACCCTTTTCAATAAAACACAGTGTACATGTTGAATAATCCTTATGACAAAAAGATCCTTACCAATCTCATGTCTTTGCAGCACATATGAAGCTTCAACCGGCAGCTAGTTAGCTTAGCGTAGCATAGCATAGCATCTAGCCAGTCTTCATTCCAAACTGAGGGAATCTGCCCACTAATTTAGCTACAGTAGTTGTTTACCCCTCTTTAGAAGTAGTTTCCTGGCTGAAGCTTCTCAAAAATCTCAACAAAAGGCAAAATCAATGTCCGGGGGAAGAACAGACAAAGGTCAAAACACAGACACTGTCAGGCTAAGGTACAACATGCTGGAAAGCTATGGCACATGGCTTGAAGATAATCAGGCAGCAGACCAACCCAGTCTCACGGTATTTCGTGTTATAGTCACGTCATTGACTCGACATTGATTCGTGTTCACCAACACGAATTCCCCCTTTTTTCGTGTGACACAGAACGATTTTTAAAGCAATGTATTTCTATTGGTAGTATGTTTCGTGCCTGCAACACGTCTTTTTGTCCGGTCGGGTCTTGGAAGACTGGAAGCTGTGGGGTTAATAAAAACATGTTCTTTATACAGACAGTCTATGGTTCTTACTCAATATCAAGCCACGATTATTGTTTTTATTTTTAAATCGTATAATGTCGGACTTTTTTTGCCGTCTGTGAGGAAAATAAATGGGGCTCAGAGCCTCAGAATACTGAAATCTGTATTTTTTCAAATCAGGCTAGATTGGTGAACACGAATCAATAGATTAAATGTCGTGACCATAACACGACATGCCGTGAGACTGGGTTGTTCTGGGTTGAGCAGACAGGTGAAAATGGACCGTTTGTAGACTAAGGAATTGATTATGGAATGATGAGCAGGTGAGTGGAGAGGAGGAAGAGGTGGAGTTAATCTACTGACAATAAATTGGAGTGGCCTGGTCTGAAAAGACAGCAAAAACAGAAACAAAATAATTATGATAAGTAAAAGAAGGCAAACTCAAAACCATGACAGTCTCGATGTGAATAAACATATTTCAGATTTTTTTTAACTATTGCTTCATAAACCCCCCCCCAATAAAAATACTTGATGTCGGTGGATTATGTTTCCCAGCCTCTTATCAAGTATACTGCTCTGCCACTGTATATTAAAGGGACTTCTTTTCCCTCCGCCATTCATGTGGAAAAGGCTTGCACCACCAGCTACCCTTTCTTTTATTCATCGTACTGTAAATAACTCCACTTTATGAAAAGCAGCCAGTGTGACTCACAGATACCTCTCTAACCACAACCCATTATTATTTCATGGCCTTTGAAAGAAGGGTCTATAGCAGGCGCTCTCACACTTTAATGTCGAAGCTCCCTCTGATGTTGTGTAGTACACAGCGGCCCTTGTTGCGCTCCGTATGCGATCCCTCACTTGAATTCACAAACACTTCCAAGTGCATAAATAGCACGAAAGTAGAGTGCCTCGCGAGCTATCTAATGCTCTGGAACGCCATTGCTGAGGAGATAACAGGAGCCTGCCATGGCTGATGCCTGGGACTGTCATTGAGGGGGGGGGGGGGGGGAGGAAAGAGAATGTGTCTGTGTGCCTTTATGAAAAACACTGTTGTTCTGACCTCTCATGGGACATCATATGGTAGGGAAAAAGAACATGCATCAGCGTTACGATTAAATGACCAGCGGACATGATTCAAAGGGTCCCACGGTGTCCCAGAGCAGCCTTTGGAACGTGTAGACGGCTCTCGGCATACAGACGAGCTAATGGGCAACCTATTGGTCATGGTAGATGTAGTTTGAATCTCAATGAGGGTGTCAGTGTGCGGCTGCTCCATGACCGACAAGGTGTGGTAGGCCTGCTGGAGTTGATTTAGCCACACGGCCTGTCATGGCGTCAACATCCATCCATTGAAAGGCTAAGAGGCGTATTTCTCTTTCTTTTGAAGTGTCAAGAGGAAACGGCTGTCTTGACGGATGGAAAATGGAGGACGTCTGATGAAATATTTGTATTCCCCTATGACGCAGAGCCCTGATAAGGCCGATATTTTTTGCATGACAACAGACTTAACAATGTGGTGTGCGCCAAAACCATTTTTGGAGTATGTAGCCCAGAAAATGAAGCCGTTCCTTACAACAGCCTTTCAGAGGTACACAGCAGTGTATACTGGGACACGCTCGTGCTACATGAAAGCAGTGGGCTTGAATCATACAAAGGCTAAACCCATTACGGGTCCAGAGGGGCGGGCAACGCGGTGCCTCGTCCCGCTCTTCTAAACAAGACTCGAGGTGCTGGAAGCTGGAACAAAGCCTTGTAACATATACATTAAACTTTAATTGTTTTTTTTCCCTTCCACATCTCCGAAGCTCCTGAAACGTTAAAAGAGTGCTCGTTTTTCACGGCTGTGCCTTTGTAGAATGTATGTGTAACAGTGGAGGGAAAGAAGGGTACTCTCTGATGCTGGAGGTAGACAGTTGCTTTTCAAATTCCAAGTTTTGGTCCTTTATTTTATTCAGCAGTGAAATGCCATGAATACAGAAAATAATAACGTCTGTTACAATTCTCAACCGTGACCTTCTAATGTCAGAGAACCTTTAACGTATGGACACAGTACACAGTAATGAAGAGTATCAAAAAAAGTAGTTGAATCTCGAAAGGAAATGAAAGAAAAACATAAAAGTTTTCACCAATTACATAAACATGTTTGCTACAGTCCCAATTTACTGTATACATAGGGGGATCATATTCCCAATTATTAGAGAAGGATAGCAGTAGAAAGGATACATGACTCAACTGCCAGACATAATGCTTCATAAAGTATGCACAGAGGTACAAGCAATAAATACACACATTAGGTTAAGCCTTACAGCTACGCAAAGCAGATGCAGAAAAAGCAGGTTTGCTATTCTTAGCGAGCAATGAGAGAGAAACAGTAAAAATTCAGGTAAGTCAGAAAAGAAACACTGAGATTTTTTTTCCTCTTAGAAAAAAGTCTGGTAAATTTATGGGTCCACCAACATTTTTTTACATAAGTATGCACAGTTATCAAAATACAGACAAAATCAACCCAGAAAATCCAGACAATCCTAAAATCTAGTGGAGGAGCAGATCGCAGTTCTGGAGGTCTTTCTGGTATTATGTGCAAGCAACTATTTTAGACATTTTTTTTACTTAATTTATACAAAACCCATGCAAATCTACAGGTAATATGCATTCTGTGGCTGACAGGTTTTATCCCTCCCAAAACAGTATATCTGAGGTAACGCTCTCCTATGCATTGTACATTTAGGCCATCGTCCCGATGATTTTTATTATATTCTTTTTATTGGTTCTTGTTTCCAGTCCACCAAATGATTTTTAGACATGCATTTTTAAAACACAATATTCCCTTACAGGTAATCTATACATTATCATTCTACAAATGTTTGAGGACAACCTATTACAATGCAAATCTTCCATATCTTGACGCAGGGAATGTAAACGTTGGTTTGAGCCACGTCCTATGAGACAAGCAAAGTGTAACAGCTCTCGTGGCGCTCTAATAACTCGTGCAATCTGTCATAATTGTTCTGAATTTTTGTTGTGCAGAGGTAGAAGCTTTTAGAAAGCCTTTTTGGGTAAGTGGGAGAACCCTTTTTTTGTCTGTTTTTTTTAAAGACGCAGCGTCCTTTTTATTTGGTGTGGTAAGATTATTAAGAACGTCGTCTTCAAGTCGTTTTGTCGTCTCCAGCTAAAGTATTGAAGGGATAAGCTTTGTTCCTGGGCCCTCTTGACGTGGTACTGGCATGTGTGTGTGTGTGTGTGTACTTTACATGCTGCGTGTGTGTACAGTACTGCACGTGTCTGCGTGTTAAGCTCTTACAGCCAATCCCTGGGCTCGGCGCAACACTTGAAACAAACTATGCACAGTGTTTCCATTTTGGTCATGACAGCACAATGCAAAGCCACTCGCTGGTTCTCTGACAGCATCCTCTGCAGCCGGACCCAACGAGGAGGTGAGCTCAGGATCTGCGTGCGTGTGTGTCCGCGCACATGTATGCTAGGCTCTGACAGGGTGTGTGTGTGTGTGTGTGTGTGTGTGTGTGGTTGGTTTAGCATTTCTTTATCCCGTACAAGAGGAGGCAGAACTTTGTGTAACTTTGGTTTACTGAAAACAGAAATGACCTTTAAAGCAACAACACTTTTCTAGATGACTGTGAGGGAAATGACGGGATGCACTATGTTTCTTTAGTCTCTATAAATACCAAGTGTGTTATAAAAAGCTGGTTACCCATACAGAGTACATCAGTGCCGACACCAGGTGTATCTATATAGTTTAGAAGCTATGAACCACACGATGAGTATTCGATGACGTTAAAGCAAATACCACCTTCACCTTAGATATCCTCTCCTGCAATGGCTATTATTATTTGCTTTCACATGGTAACCAAGCCATTTCCTATCAACTTGAAATTATGACTTATTTGGCTTCACTAGATATTTTTCATGTTTGGTTAGCGATGTTTTCAGTTTTCGACGCGGCCTCGGAAAACCGCCACGGAAATAAGACGTGACATTATTTTGACAGTCCCACTTAGAACATTACAAATTCACCAGGTTAGAAAAAAATCATGGAAATAAAAAGCAAAAAGTGTAATGCGTAACAAAAAGGGAAAGAAACTTCACAACAACACAATGTTTCTGCACTTCCATTGAATACACACATGTTTTGTTTTGGTCATGATCCACTTTTACAGTTAGCTGCTCTCTACCGGTCACCAACATCGCATCGCCTTTTTTAGCTACAGTATTTCTGGCAGAAAATCTCCAAAGTGGATGCTCTATGAATCAAAATCAGCATTTATTCCCCCCTCTCTCTTTCTGTCTCGTGGTCATCTTTGTATAGGGCGAAATGAAACAATCCCAGAGGTTATTCGAAGGTAGTTTGCGGAACGAAAGCTTCTCTTTGTACTAGTTTAAAGTCGCAGAAGACGGACCAAGAGGAGTTTGGTGGCTTCTGTCTATAAGCTATTGGCCATTGCTAGTGTTGGCTTTGGTTTCTAGCTGTTGCCTGTGACTGTTTGCAGGTAGACAAAGCTTTAGAACGAGGAGGTAAAGAGGACAGCAAGAGGGACATTATGCGGAAATGCATCTGTTTTGTAAATGGTGATTTATACAAACTAGTAATTGTACCCCAACTTCATTTCCAGTTTTTTTTACTTTTAACCACAAACAGATAATAGACTGGAACTTTTTTTTTTCTCTTTTTTTTTTTTGGACAGCTGCAACAACAGTCTTGGATCCGCAGTTTTCCGTTATTTCCGGTGTGATTCAGGGAATGGCATTTACAGTTGGTGGTGTCAGATTTTGAAATTAACCATGGTTAAAAGAAAAAGAAGCTAAAAATAATATACTGTTCATAATTCATAATAGTAGCAACATACAGGCGGTGACACGGATCTCTGAGACTACTCCTGTGCAAATGAAAACAGAGCAACAAGTTGAATTGAACCAGCAATCGTCTCTAGACATGAACAACTACTGGGGGGGGGGGGGGGGGGGGGGGGGGGGGATTATTCACAAACATAAAACGTCTTCCTTTTTGGCAGTATATGAGGCCGCTAGCTTTCAACGGAACGTGATTTGTTTTTTTTCTCCCAGTATCCTTGAGTCCATCATCCTTGTACTGTACGTGGCCACGCCATCTCTAATGAAGTTTTCTTTTAATCAGACATCTCATGCCTGTCTTGTTCCCAAAGGGCTGCGACAAAGAGTTCCTTTGGACCAGTCTCCATCCGGATGCATGCTCAATAAATAGTCAGAGAGACACAGAGAGACTGTGGAGTGGTTTCTTAGTCTTGCAGGAGGTCTGTGTGGGAGAAACAGTGCGGCGGGGCGGAGGGATACGTCGGCCAAAAACGGTATCCTAGTCACTCCAGGTCTTCTGATAAGTTCCCTTCCTCCAGCTCCCGGTCGTCGTCCAGCTCTGGACTGTGATTGGCTGTCGTCACCAGTGACATCGGACAGTCCTCGTCGTCCATGTTGAGCGGCTCCTCCTTCACGTGAATCTGTTGCCTGCGACACAAGCACCATAAATGTTAGATTTGGATTTAAAGGTCTCCTATTATACTGTTTTTCATCAATATATTACAGCTCTCAGATATATACAGAACATGTCTCTGACGTGTTTGGCACCAAACACCAAACAGATCATTGCAGCATTACCCATAATCCCCTCTGTTTCAGCCCTGTTTCCAAAGTGCTGATTCTCTGTCTGTTACTTTAGATGAAAATAAGGAGCCCCTCCCCACGCCCCTCTGAGAGAGATTTGGTTACAAAGAACACAATGGTGCTCTAGGAGGGGATTCAGGTGATAAGGGGGGGGGGGGGTTACCTTGGTTGCTGATTGGCTAATGGTTACACAACCCAAAAAAACGTTATGACATCATAAAGTGGCCAAAATCAATGGATCAGGACAAAAAGTGAGCGAATATTTTTCCCTGAAACTTTCAGAGTCTCTTTCCACAGAGATTAAACACGTTGATGTTTAAAAGACATGAAAAAGTGGACTTTGCATAATAGGTGACCTTTAAGATAGCACTTTTTTAAACTCACTGGTCATTTTAAATAGCATGCTAATCACTACAGCTGTAGAATTATAGAGAGTAAAAGAGATAGAGGGTTTCTTGGAATTACTGTGGTGTGCTCACAGATAAATATTTTGTAGTGTCAAAAAAATGGCACATAACAGCCGTGACATGCATTATCTAGTGAGAGTAACAAGCATGTTGTTTGCGAGACGCTAATTCGACACGATGCCTCACGTCTACTGTAAGTAAGCGCATGAAAATTGCATGAAAAAACACGGCCCCTGTAAGGCCGATAAGCTGTGATGTTCCAGACATGTTTGGCATTTAAAAGTTTACTGATGACACCAGGTTGAAATACATGAAAAAGAAGAAAAAAAGGAGGGGCGGGGGGGAAACAGGCCGCATGATAAATAATGGAGAATTTCTCATCCCTGAGCCCCCTGGAGCAAAGGCAGAGGAGAGGCTTTTTTATCTAGTTAATAGAAAGCGCAGCCACTCGTTAATATGCAGGGCCGTGCGTGTCGCTCCTCGAGAGGAGAAACCGGCAGCTAGGTTCTGCCATTAATCAACTTCAGCCCGGCAGTTCGCTTGGACACCATGATACATGTTTTTAACTCTAAATGGATGAATATCTTTAGCCACTGTCAATAAGCGGCGGGCAGGAGGCAGCGCTGAGAGCGACTCTGCCTTCAGAACAACAGAGGAGTGGGCGGGAGGGGGAGAAAAAAAGTGTTGGGCGACTAAAAAGAATAATAATGCTGTCACACACAAACAAGGCAGTACATGATCCGCGGGCCGAGTCGAGAGAGGGGTTTGTGCCACGATGATAAATCTGACAAAACCTAATTATTTCTGACACATCGGATGCATCGGAGGATCCCTGCAGACTTTGAGAGGGGAGAGTGTGGTGGGGGGGGAGTTATCAAGTGGTGCTACGTTAGGACGCAGCCTCTCCCGGGCTGCCTTCATCAGTGGAAGGGGGGAGGGCGAGGGTCTTTGAAATGTTGAAAAGGTACAGATGACTTTAACGTTCAGAGCCAAATACTGTAAATGAATATTGTGAAGAGAGGGGTTGATGTGAGCGGGAGGAGGGAGGAAGGTGTTTCTGTTTGTGACTCAGATTCATGGAAATAAAAGGGTTTTTAGTATTTGTGTATACTTAATGATAACACAATGCAAAACAAATACAAACATGTATGTGTGATGTAAAAAAGGGAAGATTAGCCATATGTTTTATTGTCAAACCTCAAAATTGGAAGTGGTTGGATTTTTTTTTCCATAAAGAAATGAAAGTCAGTCCCTTTCGTTGGTTGTACCTACTACATAACGCTTTTAAAAAGGGATCATTAACGTACAGTATTTGTCAATTATCCTGACTTCTTCCATGGAGTTTTGGATTATGAATAGCACTATAGTGAATTATCTGTTTATAAATCAGCCTCCGCTCATGGGAGCCCACCGGAGTGTGTCGTAAACAAGCACAAACACTAACATGCTTACCACCACATTAAAGTGTTATTTCATATTTAATTACTGCTAACCAAAGCCCTCCTCTGTTATCCTTGCAGCTCATTTTGTGCGTCTCTGAAGGAAAAATATGCAGGAACACATCCAGCGGCCTGAGCGCTCTGACACTTTATTAAAATATGTGGATGAGCCGTTTAGTGCTTAATGGCTAGCTGCCATTACTGAGTCACTCAGGAGTGAACGCCGGACGTTGCGGCGCAATATATACGCTTCTCTGTCCGTCTGTGAGTGTGTGTGTGTCTCTCTGTGTGTGTGTGTGTGTGTGTGTGTGTGTGTGTGTGTGAGCGTGCTCTGAGGTGCCTGGGCTCACATCTATGGCAGATTAGCACCAGCAATCATGCAGAGGTATGTCAGGGATGCAAATAAGGTCATTAGTCCACGGCCCTTAATGGTAGGTTGGGGGACAGGAGAGGTGGTGTGGAGGGAGGTTGAAGGCAAGGGGTGAGGACCGAGGGGCCAATCAAATACATTCATAACATCTCACTGCGAGTCATTAACACGGAGGGGCGGTCGCCAAACAATTAGACGAGACAGCTGATGAAATAAAAGTGATATGGAACAGATTCTTCTTGCTTTAATCTGACTGGGAGGAAATATTCCACTCTTTTGTGTGAAGTTGCTAATTTCCGAGTCCTGGCGCCGCTTCTTTTAAGCATAGCCCTGAGCAGTGTGTTGCACATGCTCACACACACGCAGCATGGCCTGGGGCGCTCTGGTTTTGCGGTTAAGCAGATAGCATTAACCTTCAGATGCTGAGGAGGGGGGGGGGGGGGGCAGGTTTGTCTAATTGTTGGATTGACTCGCTGGTCCTCTCCTGAGAAAGGCCTTAAAGGCGGTGTACTATTTAGTTTAGTGCTACAAGCCACTCCATTATTTAAGACAACATCCTGGAAAAAGGCAGTCATGAAAAACACATTTCTTCCATTTTGAGGTTGTCGTGGCTGTGTAAAGGCGGGAGGGGGAGAGGGGGGGGGGGACTCATCCTCCACAGCCACTCATGTCAGTGTCAGGGCCAGAGAGGAGAGAAAGGAGCAGGAAAAGGGAAAGTCAATGCTGTCCGGTTACTAAAAGTTGAATGACCTGAGGGAGTGCTACTCTGTCTGGAGCCGGGCGCATTTGCTCCACTTCACACCCATTTAAGAGCGGGGTAAACACGTCCGTGCAGATTAACGTATGGACGCCTAAGAACCAGCCAAACACTCTTCAGACTCACTTCATGGAGCCCGAGTGCATCCTTTCTCCATTACAGGAGTGGTTAGCCTGACTTTGCAACATGAGCTGTGATGGACAGTGGCTGAGAATCCCTAATGTGTAACTTCTGTTTGTCTCAGAGTGTGTGTGTGTGTGTGTGTGTGTGTGTGTGTGTGTGTGTGTTTCCCTGCATGCTGCTTTCAGACATGGCTCAGACATTTCCTGAAACTCACATGGCATTCATTTTTTAAAAACACTCTCTTTCTCTCTCAGCTCCATTAAAACAGAGATGGGAAAAGGAGGGATTTTTTTTTTTTTAAAGTAATTACACTAGCTCATTATTAATAGGAACAGTCTTGCATAAAATATGGAAGCTAAACCCTTATAATGCACACAGTGGTGTAATTAAAGATGGATGTGTAATAGAGCCTATTTATAGACTAAGGACTAACTGTTATCCCAAACGTCAAGCTCAAGGTATTATCACGGTGCCATTGAAATTAGCACAGCAGAGACAGGAGGGGGGGGGGGGGGGGGGTGATAGGACTCACACAGGAAACTGAACCCGGCCCCGGGGTCATGGCATACAGAGGAACACTCTGGTACTGTGGGTTAACTATCAGGCAATTAAACTAACAAAGGGCACGAGGACATCGAGTGGATTCAGTGCAGGGGGGGGGGGGGGCATGTGCTCGCATTCTCAGAGAGGTTTCATAAGAAATGTGATGTGACAAAACTATCTCTCAAACACCGCAGTGAGTGAGCAGGGAGGGCTGCTGAGTTTAAAGGATATGAGTTCTTATTTTCTCTTGACACTAAACAAAAAATCTAATAATATTTAGAGCAAATTATATTTTTTGCGTGAGAAACAGTACACAAATGAGCCCTGATTATGATGTGATTTTCATATATGTACTGCATCGTATACAGTATTTGTACAGTGTGGGGACTCACATGTGTACTGGGGGGGAGTATCCGGGGCTGCCGTGTCCGTTGGTGTCCAGGTGGTCGTAAAGCCCGTTGAGTCCCTCATGGGCGGACTGCATCAGGGTAGGGGGGCTGCAGCCCAGCATACCTGGGAGGCTGCCGCCCAAAAGTCCTGGTGGGCTTCCGCCCAAAAGTCCTTGACACCCGCCCATCAGCATGGAGGGGTCTCCGCCGAGGAGGCCGTGGCAGCTGCCTCCCATGGGGCCCGTGGAGCCGCTGTTCATGAGGCCGGGGGTCCCCAGCAGGGGCAGGGAGGTCTCTGCCAGGGCAGCCTGCAGGGGGGGAGGGAGATAGTGAGGATTAAAAGGCAGGTAGTTATTGGGACGATGAGGGAATGTTAGATGAGGGAAGACACGAGGGCATAATCATGTCAAAAGTGGTAGAAGAGGTCAAGAGTGGAAGGAGGGAGGACGAGTGTGAGAGGAAGAGTGATACAAGAGGAACATGTAGCAGGTGAGAGAGTGAGATTTAACATATAAAGGATTAAACACAGATTGTCTCATGTTGAGGTTTTTTATTCAGCTATGTCCCCCCCTGTGACACCTTGCTGACAACCCCCCCCCCCCCAGCTGCCATGTATATACCCTCGTGTGGAGTGGCTATTAAAAAAAAAGTCCCCCAAAACTTTACCTCAAAAATAATAAAAACTCCTGACACTTTCGCCTGCCGCGCATTAAAGTTATGTACAGTGATTACATTTTGAAAGTTTTCGCCATGAGCACCTTGCCGGCGTACACTATGAAGCCAAATCATTTATGACAGCTTAGATAAATATTAATGCACATGCCCTTGCATTCGCACATGCCACTATCAATCTGGAGTGGCTGCCACAGCTGAAAGGAGAAGGAAAGAGCAGAGAGAAGGAGAGCTGCTTCCTGACTCGACCACAGGGGGGCCGAGTGAGTCTGACAGGAGGCGAGAGGGAGGCGGGAGAGATTACAGAAACCTGAGTTAGGGAAAAACTTCCTCTGATATGTGCTAATGTAGGGCCCTATTGTTCACCGCAACCACGCCATGCAGTCACTCATCAGTCAGGCAGCACTCCTGCCTGTCAGTCACATAAACAGGCAGCCGGCGAGTCACAGGTTCATACCTGTAAACTGGCGTTTAGCGCCGATCCATAGCCGAGACTGCAGGGCAGGTTCTTAACAAGTGACGGGCTCCTGGAGACATAAGAGGAGAGAAAATAAATGAGTCAACGTACATAATCAATTCCAGCTGAAGATATATGAAATATTGAAACACATTGCATAGCAGGAAGACTATACTGTACATAACAGACACGGAGGACTGTTTCAAAGAGGACAGAATTGAAGCTTTTTGATTTCCTCTTGACGTGGTTGACCTTCAGATCTGGATCTAAGGAGAGGTGACAGAACGTACCCTGTGATCTTCTGCGACCTGCGTTTCTGGTACTCCATCTCGTCCACCGTCCACACCGCCCCCTTCACGTTCTCCACGCGCACAAAGCACTTGTGCAGACTGAGGTTGTGGCGCACAGCGTTCTGCGGAGAGACATGACACGCAGGTCAGAGGGAGGAGGTAAAACCTAATCATATTCATTCATTAACCGTCGAGAAAGAAAGAAAGAAAGAAAGACGGCTGGGAAATTGATTTTTTTCTGGCATTTTGAAGAAATTCTTAACATTCACGCACCATTGATTTAATTAGTAAAAATTGAGTGAGAGCGAATGCTCTTACAAGTCCTGCACACAGTACATATCAATCAGAGTAAGTAGGCTAAAAGGAGGTAATCAGCATAGCGAATGGCTTATGGTGGTGACAGAAGTGGTAATGCCGGCCTTGATAATGGTGATGTCAGTAACCCTTTCGGCTCCAGAAAAGCATTTCTCTTAATGGACACGTCGCTTTAAAGATGACAGTATCGCAAGAATAAAAAGACACTCGTCAGGAGGCCCCTGTGTCAGGAAGGGTGTGTGCATGTAGGAATGAGGAAGATTAAGGTATCTGACATCTATATGTCCAAATACCCTGTCAAATGTGGCGTTGCTTACATGCTCACATGACACAATTATCTTTCCAATGTATTATCAAAGCTGTATTTAAATTAAAACATGATATATCTTTCATAATGTTACCGGTAAGGTGTTTTCATTAGTGGCAAAATAAGAGAAAAAGCCCTATTTTAGTAATTCCACCATATGACCGTAATTAAAACATGCATCAGAGTCTACAAATAATAACCTTGGCTTTAATATCCCTGCCTCTCATATTTATCACGTCCCTTCCCTCGGTGTGTACCGCTCTTTCTCCAAGAAAAAGGGCTTCAAAAAAAAACTCATAAGCAGATCTCGCATCTGACCTGAAAATCCCAGGATTTGATTGATCTTAATGCCCATGGCTCTGAATATGATAATTTTAATATTAATGAGCAAATGAGCAGTTTTATTATGCATGCTATATAGTTAGAACTAATAAGCTTCTGGGTGAGGGAGAAAGAGAGAGGGGAAAGTGGGATGGAGGGGGGTAGATCCTTCTTTTGAGCTGATGAGAAGACGCTGAGATATTAAACTACCTTTCATTTCTTTCTTTTCGCTATAAAAAAACTAATTCTCTCTGTTAATCAAATGACAAGCCCAGCGCTGATCATCCCACTAATGCTTACAAAGGGGATTGTGGATGTAAATAGATCACGTTGGTTATTATGTGTGGCCGGCAGACTAGATTTCTAAATGTCATTGTGATAGCATTGCTATTAAATCACTTTTTTTCAGGAAATACAGAAAAACATTTTAAAAGAAAGTTGTTTTTTCTGCCTCCGAGAAAACATCTTGTCATAACATTATTACACAGCCAAACATCACCGTACCTAAGAAACTGGAAAAGGGTACCGATCTTTTCCGCGTGCCCTCCCGAACTGGTGATCCCACGGCCATGTGCTCATTTGCATCCCAAATCCAAATTAATTCACTTTTGCTAAATCTAGTGCCGCGCCACGTCTTGCATGCTGATGAGCGGCCGGGCCAGGCTTCCCTCCAGTGCAGCCACAAAGGCTAAAGGCGGCTAACGAAAGGGCCACGGGATAAAAACACTGGCGCTCAGCGGGGCTTTCTTTATCAGCCGGCAGACACACTTCTGGTTCAAACGAAGTGTGCTGCGGGGAAGACATCTTTCACCATCTTTGTGCAGGCAGACAGGACAATAAAGTTGCACGGACAGATATACAAATGGGCCCCTTTGTGTGGGTAAATAAAGAGGGCTACCTCCATGACAGGCCAATTCTCACTTCCCCCCCTGCTTTAGTTCCACACCCTTAACCCCTCTTTTAGACACAGCTTATGTGTACACGAGGCCTTCCCCCGCGCGCAGCTGAGAGCTGGTTAACAGCCATCTTTCTTCCTAATTAACCAATGATATGCGAGAGAAGGTGGTTTCAGGAGTAGGAGGTGGGGTGTCTGCTTTAACAAAAGGTGCTGATGATGGAGTGGCTGCTGTATAATTAGTGCCTCACAGCCCTCTCCTCTCCTCGCCAAGCCTCCGCTGTTAATTGCGGCAAATTAGAAAAACGATATTCGAGGCAGCGTCATCTTTTCCCTTTCAAATAGAAAAGGCGGACAAAATAAATAAGAGGAAGAAAGGGGAGAGAGAGTGCTAATCTTTAGGTAAATATGTGCTTTCTTCTGGTTTTTTGACTCCAGCGAGGTGAAGGGTGGGGGTTACGTAGAGGGGGCGGGGGGTTCATCAAGGTTACCTTCCAAGTCGCAGCGTTGCGTCTGAAGTAGGCGAACGTGCGTGTGAACCAGCTGTAGATTTCATTAAGCGTTAACTGCATGTCGGCAGAGTCCATGATAGCCTGAAATGAGATGACATCAAATAATGGTTTACTAACGAGACTAACTGACACACACACAGCAACGGATTGAGAGAGCTGCCATGATTCATGCAGCAATTAATTTTAATCTAATCAGGCAAAGTTAATTTATTTCCCACTCACCTGTCTTATGAGGGTTGCATAAGTAAATGGCGGCCTGACATCTGCGTTCTTATAAAACTCGTAGTTTGGGGCGATCTCCGGAAAAATAAATACTGTTTCACCACCTGAAGTAATTGGGTAAATTTGATTCCATAAGTTATTACATTTGCTCAAGGTTTCATCAAATTACAAGGGGGGGAAAGGGCGGGAAAAGGGGGGAGAAAGAAAGAGAGGGTGGGGGTAAGGGGTTACAGGGAGCACATCAAATCAGCATTTTCTATGTCTAACAAAATGCATTTTTAATTAATCTCTCTCGTGAGGGATCTTAAACACTAATACATCCATAAAATGAGATCCGTGTAGTTAGTTAGGGTGAAGTTGAATAATTGATGTGTTCACGCTAAACACAGAGTAAATATAAACATCAAAGACGGACCGTTTAAAATGCAAAGCTTAATACATGGAATGTCTTAATGTAATAAATATTGTAGTTTTTTTCACCATTATTTGAACTTAATTAACATTCATGTAATATTTATGCACAGAGGAAGTTCTTGTCTATTTACATATAGAGTGATTAAACACAGGCTTTGCTTTTTATAAACCGCAGCAGACGTCTCACATTGGCTAAGACCAACAAGCCTCTGTGGTGGTGTGTGTGTATGTCTGTGTGTGTTCTAAAATAGTACTACAACACCATTATGGCTTGAGTACTATTAATAGTGCACAGTTTACATTTGGGGGAAATAATCTGAATTTAATCAAAGTCATATCGGAGACACAAAAACAGAATTAGATTGTGTGTGTGTGTGTGTGTGTGTTTGTGTGTGTGTGTGTGTCAGGGTCAATTCATAATGTATTCAAGCAGGTGAATTTCCTTGAAACACAAAAAGACACTTTTATGTTGCCCATTTCTCACGATTGTATTTAAACATCATGTGACCAGATTAGCTTGAAACTGAATTGCCCGCGCTGACGTAGCATGTGTGTGTGTGTGTGTGTGTGTGTGTGTCATGCTCAGTGCTAAGTAGCTGGTCCTACCTGACGACAGAGGCATGGAGTATTTGTCCGAGTGGCGCCTGCGCATGGCTCCCATGCTGGGGACGTTGGCTCCTCCCAGTATTGAGGGCACCTGGGGCATGCCAGTCATGGGGGTGATGGGGGCTGTGGGCGTGGTGGGCGTCTGAGGTAAGTTGGGGGGCGATGCTGAGGGCAGGTTCTTGGACATGGTGATGCTGGACACCAAGTTGAGCTAGGGAGGAGATGAGGAAAGACAGGAAGGCGTTACGTTGTGTGCTCCCCTCCTCTCTCACACAGCTGTGTTTCCACTAACAAGGCTCGTGGAGAGGAGCCAGCCCATCTCCACTAATTACAACTACCAAATTGTATCATAAGAATTCTAATTAGAGCACGCTGTTCGAGATTATCCAACGATCAGCCTCCGTGTTATCCCGGCCCCATCTCTCTTTATCTCTCTATTTATCACTCCCTCCCTCCTCCTCCATCTCCCCGACTGCAACCACCCATAACCCTTTCACACTGAAGCAGAAAGCAGATCGCGTTTGGAATGAAAGTTCCTATTTTAGCCTTTTTTCATAGATGTTAGGAGGAACTCTAAAACCCAAAAACCCTGCTATTAAAACAAAACACAACTAGATATCATAACAGTAATAGCTGATTAATTAGAGGATGTATAACAAGTGGTAGAATGTCATGTTCTTTCTATTTGAGAATACTCTTAAAGTTAGATATAACAAACTTGTGTGGTGTCTTTATCTCCTTCAACATCAGGGACCGGAGAGTCACCTCTGGCACGAACGCCAACCGCGCTCGCTAATCGTCCGGCCTTTTCCCACCACTTTCGCTTCCCAAATCTCATGTGAGAGGCTCTAACCGAGTGGAAAATTCCTCGCTGACCTTTTAGTCTCCGTGCTAATTTAGCCGGAATGGTAATGACATCGTTACATATTCAAACCAAATTGCCTTAATTGTGAGTCTACAAGTGGAATGCATTGGACGCCGGAGTTTGAATTAAAAGCGACTTGAAAGAAGGAAGGGAACTGGGGGTGGGGGGTGGGGGGGGCCTGAAGGCGCTGAGAGATGGAGCGAGGGGCTGAGGGGAAGGTATCAGCGGTCATTTGAGGCATGTGTTGATAAATACGATGAAATGTCAAGTTTGAGAGAGCCCGGTGGATGTAGGGGGATTCAGATGATAATTATGCCCACTTGGCTTTAATGAGCTGCTGCAGTGATGGGACGAGGGCTGGCTGCATATACAGGCCTCGGTGCAGAGAATGAGGACGATAGGTGGGGGGGGGGGGTCAAGGAAAGTATACTCTATATCTATAAAGCAAAAGGTCTGATTATTATTGACGTAAAAAAATTGTAAAAAACAAGCACTGGGATTTTTCTTTTCTCTGAAACTACTGTTTTATTTATCTATTTATTAATTTCATAGATTTAATTCACAGTGGTTGAGCTCAGTGGTATCCCCTGCATCCGGCAAGACATTTAGCAGAACAGGAAACACCTTGAAGTATGCAAACTAAAGTCAAAATAACTGCCTTAATGTATAGGCATGTATATTTATAACGTACAAACATACCGTTACCGCCTCTTCACCTACGAGGCACGGCAACACGCGTGACATGTTTGCAAGTGTACAATCCCTTTTTTTTGATGGGCACTTCTGCTCTGTCTCTGCTCATCTGAATACACACTCAAGGTTATGAGAGATAAAGACATGTTATTATTCAGTAACTGGAGCCTTGCTAACTTAAGGTAGTATTTAATGAAGAATAAATAGCGTCATATTGGAGAGAGGTCATCGTTGGTTGTATCGTTTGTGCGCGTCACTAATGTAACATTTTGACTTATTTATTAAATGTCTTGTTTCTATCTTCCACCTGTGATTCCACATCCACCAATCACCTCTCTTAGTTATGTCACTTTTGCTCTGCTGTGGTTCCCCACACCGAATCCTTTATCCTACCTCCTCAAAACATAAAATACACACGGAAGACTTAAAACTGAAGACTTAAAATGTTCGTTTAAGAATTCTGTCTGAATTTCCCCCACCATCAAATGCAATTAGCTGCTCTTTCATGTGTGCTTTATGTAATGCAATACTTCATTAGCATCATTCATTCATATCCAGGCGTGGATTATAGGCTGCAAACGCCTTATTGGACGAGATGGAAGCAAGCTGCTGGAGTTTTGAAGATTAAAAAAAAAAAATCTACAGAGAGAGAGATTGAATAATAAAAAGGGAGTTTGATTCCTGATGGAATTATGGGATAATTATGCTATCTTGTGATTATCTACATGCTATGATGAGGAGGAATTATTCTATTGTAAGCAGCACTTACTGAGCAGCAGAAACAATGTTTTGCTCTCAAATATTTCAAAACGTGGCGAAAAGAAATCTTAAACACAGGGTGGGAGAAAGGCATTTGTAATCATCCCATCAAAAAGTAAAAGGCAAGAGAAAGGAAAGAAATGCAGAATGACATCGTTTTCCTTCCATGACCCCGTCACCATTTTGGATTTTCTTTTCTCTCTGGAACCAATTTCAGTAGTGGCGGGTATTTATGTCAACATCACACCGTCTTCGCCACTCGGCTGTAATTTTCAGGTGTTTGTATCTTCTTCTCTCTCATTCCATGTTCAAGTGCTACCGAGCCAAACAGTCATCAGCAGCCAACAGGTTGTTTTGGCTATTATATCCATCAAGAAGAAATGACCCTGCATTTTAGCTAAGGACTCCACCGCTCTGCCATCTAATACACTCCCAAACGGCTTTGTCCTCTCACAATACCTGATAAGAAGCAGATATAACTCTGTATTACAAATCCCATTCCCCCCCCCCCACGCCTTTCAGCTTCTGTCACTCATTCTCACAACTGCCGGGTGCTTAAACTGTTCATTTTCTGTGTGCGGGCCTCATTCATCGCCGCGGTGTGTTTACGGTGGCCAGAGCAATATGCACTCACTGGTTTGGGAGATGACTTGGGTTCCGAGGGCCGCATGTGCAAGTGGGCCATCATCGCCTGAAGACGCTCACGTTCTTTAGAAAGCTGTCAGGAGAGAAGAAGAAGAAGAAGAAGAAGAAGAAGAAGAGGAGAGGACGTTAGAGTGGATTAAAGCAGAGCTGAGGTACAACAGAATATGAGACGGGGAAAGAAAGACAGGAAGGAAGGGAGACAGGTTTGCTGGGGATGTAAGACAGGCTGCAGGGAGGAAAGGTCAGGCTAAACAAATAGCATTTCATCTTTTTGTCAATAGCTGAATTTAGGTCAGCGAGACTCTGACAGTAACAAGCTAGTTGGGTCATAAATTAGGTGGTGCCGAGTGTCTGCTCAAAGTCCTGTGGACACTGTTAGGGGGATGGAGCGCAGCCAGCAGCTGCCGAGAGGTGAAAGGGTCCTCCAAACAGGGGGCCAGGCTGCCCCGCCTCCCCGGTCCAGTTAGTGGCCCCAGCCATCGCCTATCATCAATCTAATTCACAGGGAGTGACAGGGACTGGACCATGTGAGGAGCTCAACCCCCCGATACACACACACACACACACACACACACACACACACACACACACACACACACACACACACACACACACACACACACACACACACACACACACACACACACACACACACACACACACACACACACACACACACACACACACACACACACACACACACACACACACACACACACACACACACACACACACACACACACACACACACACACACACACACGCCAGAAGAAAACACACAGAGAAACAGACAAGCAAGTAGGCGTTCACACACACAGAGGTGCACGCATACACAGAGCCGGGCCTCATTACTAGTGACGGCTCTCGTGGAAAAAGGAAAAGGAGGAAGCGAGGGATAGTGGGAGTGAGGAATGAAAGAGAAAGGGAGAAACGAGAATAGACAGGACAGCAAACACAAGTGCACCACTGTAATTGGTCACACTGTAAAGCACAGGCTTCAATGGCTTTGTGTTTCAATGGAAAACAAAACACAGAAAATGAAATAAATGAAATAAATCCCTTTTTACATGGCAACAGAATGTATTTACTTTAAAACCAAACGCCTAACAATTAAATACAAACTGTTTATCGGACCGACAAATGTGTGGGAGGAAGTGTTGGCCTCTGGTGGAGAGCAAGGGAGGGAAGTTGGGTCGGATTGATCCTGCTTTTTTATTATAATAACTTTATATCTGACCCAAACTTTGCAAAGCTTGATGGTTGGAACGGAGTAGCTCCAGCTGGCACTTTGTGAGTCGTTTAAAACCCACGTTTCTATTGGCTTCTAAAGAAGGAGCAGCGGTTGTCGTCAGTGCTGAGTAATAATGTCGCTCAATCAGAGCTCTCATTATCTAGCCCGCACGACTTCTTAATAAGGTCACGCTCCACCTACTGAAAATAGTTCCCTCCTTTTGAGCTTTCTTCAGGTGCAAAGTGCAGTTAATTAACACAGCAGACCGGGAGAGATGCACTCGCTATTAATTGGAAAGTAAGAGAAGACAAAAAAAGAAAGCAGAGAAAATAAAGCACACGCTTAATTCAATTAAAACTGCCTTAATGGCTTTCCTTGTAAGGCCTGAGGATTCTTTTGTTTAGTGGCTTTGTTGAATTCAGCAGGTCCTGCTCGTCGGGAAGTAGTCCACCGCTTGGCCTTTCTGTCACTCACATAACTTTTATTGTTTTGTTTGATGACGAGTGACTGAAATTAGTTTGCTAAATGTGACAATGGTAAAAAAGTTACAACGCTTTGCGGAGCTTTTGCTCGACAGGGACGTACTTGTATTTCCAGCTGCTGTACGACTTGCATCTGGACTCTACACTGGGCCGTGCTCCGGTCATCCAGGGCGTGTTCACTGTTTAGGTGCCTGGAAGTAGAAAGACAAACAGAAAGGAAATGTTAAACAAGAACTTTAAAATCCTCCAAACATGACTAAGCTGGCAGAAGACAGCACCCATTCTTTTGATCCAAACTGTGGAGGACGATAATGACCATATCAACTTCACCACTGTTTTGTTTTAATGATAATATTTCTATACCGGGACAATCATCTATAGGATAGTGTTAGGAGGCATTGTTCCGCTGTGGAACGAGGTGATTAGAAGTAACATGACGGTGTGGTGCCGTGTTTAACATGACAATAGGCCCGCGCCGCTTTAGATGGCGAACCTCAGCGCCGCCCTGAGCGCTGCTTTCTGCCGAGCATAAAAGATGCTAGCCCGGCAGAACGGCTTTGTCTTCTTCGTTTACCGAAAACAATACACACAATTTAACACCAGCAACATTTGACACACACAAGCGGCTCTTCGACGGGAGGTGCA